>NC_056603.1:13284420-13429420 GCF_018340385.1 Cyprinus carpio | reverse complement strand
TTGGGGGCCTTGAAGTGTTAAATTTTACAGACCTCAATGAGGTATTTAAGATAAAATGGATAATTGAGTACATTAAAAATAAAAACACTGTGTGGCCCATATTCCCCAATTTTATATTGAATTGTTTAGGTGGTATTAATTTTCTTTCAAAATGTAATTTTTCGAGTTTTCATAAGCAGACACCGCTGCCTTGGCAATTAGTCTATAAGCACAGTTTCACACTGCATCAGTATTTTCTGTGGAATAATAGAGATATCTTGTATATAAAAAAATAAAATAATCTATTTTTGATCAGTCATGGTATGACAATGGAATATTTACCATGAGTCAGTTGCTTAATGAACATGGTCTGCTTTTTTTTTTTTTTTTTATTCCTGTGAAACCAAAAGACTATGCTGTTATTATGGTACGACTTTGCACAATTTTAGAAACAGAAAAGCTAAAAAGATATTATGAAGCATTTTGTCACTTTAATTTGGTTTAAACTGATTCAGAATTGTATAAAACTAGAAGAGGAAATGAGGGAATGGTTAGCATTAACTCAGATGTGCTGATAGTGCTGAACCACAGGAAACGGGGTCAACAGATGGTAAGAAAAGGTTAGGAAAAACAAGTGAAATATTGTGCATGTATGCTGCCAAGAGTTCTCCTTGCCATAGTTAGTGAAGTAAGAGGAAAAAAAATGTTATTGCGCAAAAGTTTTCATTGAGAAAAACAAATGAAGATTCAATTTTCCACCATTTTCCATAATGTACATCCAGAGCAACTGCAATACAAATACAATTGCTATGATTTACACAGAAAAAGAAGAGATTTTGTTTTAACTTTTATTAACGAGAAGAATATATTTACACATCAAATAAAAAAAAACAGCTACATCAAGTTTGTTAAGACGACAAAAGGAGTTTAGTGCCAGGAAATGGGGCATCTGTACTGTCCTTGGCCCAGGCAAAACAGGATGTATCACAACCTCTAAAATGATCCATGAGCAACCAAGAAACACCTGCAAAAAGAAAAGAATATCATAAAATCATATCAGTCATTCAGTTGTCTTTTGTGGACTTCCATGCGGCCAAAACAGACAACATGAATTGTGATGACATTTTTTTAGGTAATAGGAAATTACCAAGTGCTTCAATTTGACAAATCTTGCTAAAAATAACAATGTCAATCTATATTGGATGTGTAACTAAAATATCCAGGAGAGTATATTGAGCATATGTTAGGCAGGACCTTGCAAAATTTGCAGGTCATCAATGATAGTAAATCAAACATTGTTCACAATACTTCACTGCCATATGAAAGACAGAATTTTAAAGGCATAGTTCACCCAAAAATGAAAATTCGGTCATCATTTACTCACCCTTCTTGTTGTTCCAAACCTGTATGACCCTTTTTGCTATAAAAACCACAAAAGAAGTTGAGGTTGAGCAAATGATGCCAGAATTTTCAGTTATTGAAGAGGAAACAATATCCCTTTAACAATAAATCCCCCTAAAACTGCTTTCCGTTTGATCAAACTTAGCTCTAACTCTTTGTTATCCTAAAAAGATCTCACCTGAGTGCGCACAGGTATTAGGCTAGTAAGCATAGCGCATAGCGGCATATGGATCCCGCGTTACGTCATACGCAGAGCTCCTGGAAAGCGAAGAGACAGGAGAGAGGCGCGACCGCTCATACGCGTATCCCTCCGCCTCTAGGGGAGCTCGCCGGATCGGGCTCCGCTCACGGACATAGTATGAAGAGGTGGGAGCCGGAGGATGGGGAAGGGGATGGTGCTCATATGGGTCATGGTTAGAGGAGGACAGGCGCTCTCTCACGACCGCCGAGGAGGATGGGGGAGGAGGGACAGGAGGTGGAACCGCGCGTCTATCTTCAAAATAACTTGCTCCGTACGGACGTGCCCGATATTTCTCGTAGAAGTCCACCACCCCGTACGGATCTCTTTCCTCATAGGGTGGTCGCCGTATTGGGTACGCAGGCATCGCACCGCCATAGGCCACGCCACTGCTCCCATACGCAGCCTCACTGCCGTACGTGGGGACCATGCTATTATCCGCGCCAATGCTGTAGCCCGCTGGCATACCGTAACTCACTGCGCTCTCAAACCCCGCGCCCCTTCCATACCCTGGGACGCCGTACGCTGCTCCCCTGGAGAAGCCATGTGAAAAGTTGCCACCGAAGGCCGGCTCGCCACTGTAGTCGCCGCGATGAAACCCCCGGCCACCACATTCGCCACCCTCACCGAACCTGAGGGACCCATATCCTGCCGAGCCAGGGCCCTCTCTGTAGGAGCCGTTCTGGTCAATTGGGCATTCTTTGGACCAGTGGCCTTCCTGCCCGCACCGATAACAACCCGCTCTCTCTCCCATTCCCGGCGCGGTACGCAGGCGGCTAGTCGAAAGCTTCACGCTCATCAGTTTGCCAAGGAAAAGAAAGAATTTGCCATGATATTTCTATTTTATTTTTTAGCATGCACACGGATCAAACGTTCAGAAGGTCAAAGCAGCTATAAACTTAAGAGTTCACGCTACGTTTCAACACAGTTATCGACAAAAACACGGCCAGAAATTTCCACTAATAGAGTTAATTTATAATTATAAAATGTCAGAGTTCAACACTGTTCGCAACCCACTTACTTCTGTAATCTGACGCATTTCAGAGCGAAACAGGATTAAAAAAAAATGTTATGGCTGATAATTGATAAAAGGCAGTTGTTATACATTCTACTAAATTTCTTAGAAACACTTAACAAAACACAACTAAAATAATTTTTTGTACGCTATGATTGCATGCATTTAGGATCAGAACTTTATAACAGTTTGAAAGACAAATCGATAAATTGAATAAGTATATGGCTTGAATAAGAAAAATGAAGTCTTCCTTATAATACAGAAGATCTCAGAGTTGCCAATAGACTTTGAATAATTACTATGCTACTATAAAACAGTGTTTTGTATTTTGTACAGCATATTTATTTGTTGCATTTAAGTAACAAATAAAGGTTGTTGTACTTTTTTTTTTTTCCCAAGATGAATGTAACATTTTTAAAAACGCACACAGCACAGCACTGATCAAAAAAGATCAGTAACTAATATGGTGTTAATATTTTGTGCATAAAATATGTTGTTCAAGCAAATATGGTCATTTTGATTTCATGTTGACTTGAAGTGTATCTTTAACATTAACATTCTCCCTTTGAGAAAATAACTTGCAACGATTTCCCTCGCTTTTTTAGGATGAAAATAATTTCAATGAAGAACTGATCATCTTAGTGGACATCCTCTCTATTGACCTCCATATAATAAACCAACAGTAAAAATCGAATTGCACAATCTTGTCACTTACCAATTTTTCTACTTACCAACCTGTAATGAGACTCACTTTTGGAACAAACACAAGATAAAATTGAGCTAAAAGGACCGTACTGGTTCACCTTGAAAGGCTGTGTTGTCCAAGCCACTGGTGGCCTCCATAGCATCTTCCACTCGCTCCATGTGAACAAATGCATAGTCTTTCACTATGTCACACTCCACCACAGGACCATACTCCTCAAACGCGGCCCTGAGTTCTTGGTTGGTGCAGCTACTGCTGATGTTCCCGACGTGAAGTTTGGTAGAGGTCTTGGGCTTCCCTTTGCTCATCTCCACATTCATGGCCAAACCATTCAGCATGTAATGGTGAAGATTTCGAATGGCTTCATCTGCCTCTGCTTTGTCATCCATGTGCACAAAGCCAAAGTTTTTCACAATGTCACACTCAGATATTTTGCCATACTGAGAGAAAAGGGAGCGGATCTCCTCAGCCGTAGTGTTCGGCGAAAGGTTCCCAACAAAGATTTTTTACCATTTTAGTAATGTGAAGTCAACGTTCAGGCCCTGTTGCGAGAAAAAAACATAACATTACGACACTGCAGCATATGTCTAAAAAGACAGGTAAGCTACATTTAATTCCATGATGCCAGATCAAAGGCAGTCTTTAATGATACAATACATATACAAAAAATATCCTCCTGCTTATATCAGACAATAAAACATATGAAATACATATGAAGGGAAACTTTATAAACGTGTGTATTCTTATCGCAAAACAGCACGACAGTAATGTCTCTTTTTAAACGTCTTCTCTTGAATCGAACCTTTAAATGACTCAACTTTTGATTTTTTGGGGGGCAAAAAGTAACAAGATAAGCCAAAAATAAAGCTAACTGAATGCCTGCGTCCCTATGTGCATACTATCCATCCTAAGTTCTATGCGAGTATCATTCAATACTATTTAGGGCAGACAGGATGCACATTGGCACGAAAAGAAAAAAACTAAAAAACTTAATTTAAACATCTCAGAGCACGTACAATCCTGCAACATCGGAATGTTAGAGAAACTGAATCGTTCGAAAGAATCGACTCTCGAAACAAGGCGGGCTTCCCATCATCAGTAGAGGACAATGGACAAAAAAAGCTACACTTGCTATGCATTGATTTATGAGCCGCGAGCCAGCGACACCTCAACATCTGGAAAATCGATACAACTAGATAAGCGTCGTATCAATAACTAAAGAAGCCAAATGATTCATACTCCATATATTATAATGATCAAGTTAGCTTACAGTAGCCCTGCAACAGCTAGCTAACCGAGAATACGGGCAGAAACACTGTGGTGAACGAATGAAACATCACGACAAAATATAGGAAATGCAAGATTAGAGATTATACGTTCAGTCGAGAGAAGACTGGGCTGTTGTGATCCAGCACAAAGGATGTTTCCATACCTTCTCTCGATGCTTGCAGGAGCCGGTGCGAGATGAAATGGCGTCACTCTTGCGTCGCAGAAAGCGAGAATAGCGTTGCATGGTGTTAACACTGCCCATCCCCTTTCATTTTCTCCAATCTCAATGCTGCTGTTATAGCTTGCAACTGGAGTTTTCGGTGATTTCAAAGCACCACGTGGCCAGATAGATCATGTAATGACCTGTTACGTAATAAAGCATTAAAGTACCAAAAGCAATTCACAAGATCCATTTATATGATTGATAATCATGCATAAACAGAGGATTCTATTATTAAAGACAGATAGATATTTTTTGTCACCAAAATACTGGTTTATTACAAAAGATAATTCATAAAACACACTCCTGACTTCTGTAGGAAATATACAAACTACAGAAAATCAAATTTATAAACATTCTCACAGAGCTTCCCAAGGCACCCATAAAGAAGAATCGCCGGTAAACGCTAGCGGTCTCAAAAGGTGAATAAAGCCCTGAGTGAGAGTTGATCAGCACATCTAATGCAAATGTCCAATTCACTCACTTGTACGGTCCACCTTTCCATCAAGGTGAATCTTCTTACAATGTAAAAATCTCCAGCCATAAACAGTCATTGGGGTGTACAGAACAGAAAACAGTTTGCATCCCACCGAAAGCTGCCCAACTATTTAGGTTGTATATCAAATCATATTTTAAGGACTAACACATCAGTTAGAGGGGGTAAACAATCAAAACAAGCTCAAAATTCACATCCAAGCTTCCAGATCACAAAAACTCACAAACATTGGTAATAGAAACAAGTTGACCATCCTGTTGAACATACCAGTTAGATACAACACAATTCAACAAGTACAATTCAAATCTGACGAGTTTGTATATACCAATCTCCTGTAGCAAATAATAAAAAGAATGTTGGAATGTTGAATTTTAGAGTTTGTTTTCCCATAGAACTTTTTGCTGCCACAGTATTAATTACAGATTGCCACTCTCCCCTTTAAAACAAAACGCTGGCATTATTATGGCCAGAAGAAACACAACCAGATTGTCCTCACAGAACTTAAATCAAAGAAATTAAGTGGCAAGCCAACCCAACAGCTCCATAAAAGTCTTGGAACATTTAAAAGAGTAAATAATAGTGGATCACAACTTGACTGGGGGAAATTAGAGACAAAAATACAATTCAAAATCTCACAAAGTGTCTGTTTTAATTGCAGTTAATAGTTAAAATTGCACTGACATTAGCCACCCCACCTTACCTCTGGATGTAAGCGAAAAGCAAAGCAAAAACCAAAATCACAACCACTTCTTGCAATCATACACAGATGTCTCCATTGGAAAGGGAAATTGAACAGCAGTTTGTGCATTATGGGTAAAACATTAACACGCAGATCTAATAAGCATTGTGATCAATGTGCCTATCCAATCCTGCATCTTTGAAATCTGATGAAGCATCTGATTGAGGCAAAGTCAATATAGGTGGAGGGGAAGTCTCTTCACTTGACAACACCTAAAAGAAAAAAAAAGAAAAAATTCTGAGATGAAACATTTGACAGGCATTACCTTCTGACTTTTGTACTTTTTAACCCGAGCAAAGCGGCTCCGCTTACTACTGTACTCGAAACGGCTTACGCTTTAGAACAGATCACGCTGACATCTCATCTTTGAGTCATCAAAGTTAACGACCCGCTATCGCTCACCTTAGCATGTGTGTGGGCTTAGTATGCGTATCGAACCCGCTCGGTGTAGCTCTCTCTGGCCCGCGGCACGGTGTAAGTCGATGAGCTCCTTGAGACCGGGGAAAGTCGCGAGCGCTCGTACGAGTATCCTTCCGAACCGGCGCCCACACGTCTGATTGGGCTACGGTCCCGCGAGAAGTACGCCGATGCCGTGGGAGGCGGAGGCGCCAGAGGGCGTCGCTCATAGGGATCGAGGCTGGGAGGAGCCAACCGCATCCTTGAGAAAGAAGAAGAAGAGGGAGGTGGGGGAGGAGGAGGAGGGGGAATAGAGAGAGGCCTGCTATTCTCGAAGAAGCTAGAGCCAGCCGGACGAGCCCGATACTTCTCGTAATAGTCAATGCTTCCGTAGCGTTCTCGCTCATATGCGGACGACCTCTCGGGATAGGCGCTCGGTGGCCTGCTTGGGTACCGTTCTCGAGCATCCGCGCCGTACTCGCCGTAGCTGGGACGCCGGCTCATGCGAGGAGGGGGGAGCGGCCCTGCTGGGTAACCTCTACTATGAAGACCTCCAGGGCCGCCCATGCCGTAACTCGGAGCGCTCCTTGGGGGGCCTCTCCCGCCGGGAAATCCCCCCATGCCTCCGCCATAACTACCATTTTGCCCACGTCCGCAATCTTTGGACCAATGGCCCGGTTCTCCGCAGATGTAACAGCCAGTTTGGTCTCCCATGCCGGGCGCTGTACGGAGGCGACTTGTGGACAGTTTGTACTTTGATCAGCTTGCCTTGTGGGAGGAAGAGAACACACGCAAGACAATGTAAAACTTTCTTCCGCTCACGTAAACGTCATTTTAAAAATATAATTATTGCATCATGAAAGCCACAGAGCACTTAAAGGGTCAGGTTGCCCAAAATTTTCAATTCTGCCATTGTTCACTTGCAGTCATGTCGTTCGAAACCCATAAAACTTCTGTTCATCGTCGAAACACAAATTAGGATATTTTTAAAGAAACCTCAGAGATATCCGTTCCTCCGCTACAAGCCAGTTAACCATTTTAAATGTGATCTATGTATGTGCGCTTACAATGTTTATCATCAACTTTTTTTGAATCAGCAAAGTTTTGGTTACTTGAACTTTCAATGGAGGGGCAGATATCTCTAAAGTATTATTAAAATTTAATAAGATTCAAAAAATTATTTAATAAAATAATATTAAAAAGGGCCTCTAACACCAACCTTCTTGATTCTTTTTCTATTCTATCTTACTTGTGTGTGTGTGTATATATATATATATATATATATATATATATATATATATATATATCTATATATATGTGTGTGTGTATGTATGTATATATATAATATATATATATATATGTGTGTATATGTATATATATATATATATATATATATATATATATATATATACACACACACACACACCTTGGCACGTGTACTGCGTAGGCTAACAGAGACTTGTCATACCTCTTGCATACCATTGCTCTTTTGTTTGATTGCTTCTATTATCATCACTTGTAAGTCGCTTTGGATATGACTAATGATATGTAAAACTGAATTTGTGTTTCCAAGATAAACGAAAATCTTGTGAGTTTTGGAGCAACACATTTTTTGGATGAACTATCCTTTAAATATTAATATATCTGTCTACTGCCAATTATCTAGAATTTACAAAGCAATTACAAAGAACTGAAAAAGGAGTAGAACATTCTTCCCATTCTATATATATATATATAAAAAAAATCTAAGGAGTAAAATGCAACCCTGGGTAACCCTGGATTTCGTCGTTTCGAGGTTAATTCACCTTGGAAGTTCGTGTTCTCCAGCCCACTGATGGCCTCCATGGCATCCTCCATTCGCTCCATGTGAACAAAGGCATAGTCCTTCACTATGTCACACTCAACCACAGGGCCATACTCCTCAAACTTGGCCCGGAGCTCCTGATTGGTGCAGCCACTGCTGATGTTGCTCACATGCAGTTTGGTGGAGCCCCTGGGCTTCCCCTTGCTCATCTCCACATTGATGGCTTGACCGTTCAGCTCGTGATGGTGGAGCTTGCGGATAGCCTCCTCGGCCTCCTGCTTACCTTCCATGTGCACAAAGCCATAATTTTTCAGGACGTCGCACTCTTTTACTTTGCCGTATTCAGAAAAAAGAGAGCGCAGATCTTCCGCGGTCGTGCTCGAGGATATGTTGCCAACAAAGATCTTAACCATCTTTATTGCCGTTTTTTTCCTGGACAGAGGGAGCATAGTTGCGAAATGCACGTTATATCAACAGATGATTCCCTACATTACTGCTGTGTTTGGCTTACAACACCATAGACATCGTAATCCTATCAGAGGTTTTAGTTTCGATTTTGAATGATTTACGCACAACTCAGCATTAAATATGCTGTGTGTGACACTCACTGATCGGATTGAAGTGCGCTGAGTAGTCGACCAGGTTCAGTTCTTGGACTTTATGGCGCAGATGAACTAACTTATCTCGCGCGGATAGGCCACGGGTCCGCGTGACCACCACACCCAATGTATTCATTCCCTTAAGTTTTATTTGTCATCATTCAAGTGTGTATTTTTTAATGCCCGAAACACCATTAAGTACGACCGATGAGCGTCGGTGGAGTTTTTAAAGCTGTAGGCCAATTGTTTCGACTGTGTAATGCTAAGCTAAGTTAGCACGACTGCATAAAGTTACCCGAGGTAAACGTCGCCTTATTAAGAAACACGCTTTTATATTACAGTACTACGACAGGCTGCGTTACCTTCGTGTAAAATCTAAACAGTATCACTCATGTGAAGTAATAAAGAGAGTTATGCGGGAACATCATTGCCTTACCGTAGCGAGCACGTAATATCACGGACTGCGAAGATGAATGAAGCCTAAAATGGAGTCGCCCGCCGTCACCGACAGCACTTCCGGTCCACGAATAAACAAAAAACCCAACACGCATTCACTGGTCACTCAGACAGTGTTTAAATCATTAGCATATTTTAAATAAGATAAAAATTAACGTCCAATCATTATTATTGAGGTACAACTTAATACTGTAATTATTTATTTACTACAAAATACGTACTGATGAACAGTACAAACACCGTACATAACGAAACATTCAATTAGCTTTTATCTTTTTGCCTTATTAAAACAGAACACAATCTATGGATATTGCTGTTAGGGAAACTCCTTACATTCATCAAACCAAATGGAGTAACTCAAAACATAATTTTGCTCCTTTTTAAAACACCCTTTAAATGTTTACTTTTTTTTCCCTTCCAAATCAAAAAGCCCTAAGAACGAAATTTCTGTTAAATTAATTTAACTTATGTCTGTGATACCCTTTAATTTTAACCTCTTCCTTTGTTTTTACAATTTAAGTTATTGCTGATTCTGTTCGTCCTCACAAAATGGAAAAATTGAGAAATCGCTCGATAACAATGTTACAATTTTTTGTTTTTTTAATTTAAATAAGTGATACAGTAGGTGTTAAAATTGCTTAGTTGCTTTAAATGTAAAAGTAGACTACCTTACATTTACTGCAATTTGGCAGTTTAACCCTCTATTATAAAGATTAAGCAATGTAAATGCGTTTTTTTTAATGTTATACACACACACACATATATATACACACACACACATTATAAAAACATAAACTTTGTAAATATATATACACACATTTGTATTAAACATTTTACTTGTATACATGCATACACATTTATACACAGCTGGCATATTCTTAAAAAAAAACAACCAAGACATAGTTTGGGCAGGGGGGGAATGTTTTATTGGTTTATTGAAAGTGCATTCACCTTAAATGGAAAATAAAACTTTATGCTGAGATCATTGCCAGAAGAGGCACATGCATTTGGTGTCCAACAAGTTAACGAACAGCCATAACTACACAATTTATTGTTAACAAAAAAAAAAAAAAAAACAGAACTGGGGGGGGGGGTGCATAAGTTAACCTAAAACTTACCCTCAGGCATGAGTTCATCCTAAAGTATATCACCACTTGCATGAGGAAAACATTTGGACCCAAATACATTTCATTGAGACACATATGCAGTGTGTACTAACACTATACCTTGAAACAATCAAGTAGTGAAAGGCATGCTGAGTGGTAAAGAAACTAAATACATCAAGTGACTTACCTGGCATAATCAAACTTAAAAAGGACCACTGATTGTTTAAGAAAACATTGGGAAGTCTATCCACTTAATGAATCAGGATGATAGGATTATTTGTAGAATATTGAGACGCCAATGGCTTAGGGCAAAAGAATAGCCTTGAAGACGAAGTGATGTTATAATCGCTTTCATTTCGCCGCAGAAGCAGTTCCATTCTCCATTATACTCCTCTAGGAAGCATGATGTTTTGGGTTTTAATTTGAATACATGTCTAGGATATATAGTTACTTTTATGCCTATTTAGGCATGTTGAGTTAGCAGGAAAAGCAAAACGACGGACCAAGTTCCAGTCTTTTTATTAAAACTTCCAAGTGTTCCTATGAAAGAAAATGATACAAAGTCCTTTAACTTCGATACTCTGCAATTAAAATCCAAACTACAGCACAATTTCATTAAAGCCAGTAAAACGGAAAGGTTTTATTGCTGCGGAGATTGTTTTCTTACTTGCATGCCGCACTATAACAAATAGCTTAGAGGGGGGAAAAATAAGAGAGAGAGAAAAATAGCTTTACACAAATGAATTTTGGGTTCAAAATCAAAGTTATGGAATAGCGTAGTTTAATAACAAACGATAAGCTCATTCCAGATTTTAAAGGTAAAAATGTACAGTGAGATACATTGAAGAGATATTTGAAATAAGAATTTTTATATGCGCTCCTTTCATAGTCTTTACCAAACCACCAAGTTAACCTAACTGACATGCTCTGGCTTAGTGCCTCTCTCACCTATCAAATGTTAAACAATAAAAACAAAGCCAAAAATAAAATAAAGCAGAGTTGACAATTTAGCATGAGGACGATTTTAAGCGTGTAAAAGCGGTAGTTTTATAGAATGTGCAGTCCGCAACAGAACTCTTCCACTATGGTGCGCAGGCGAACGAAACGCGCTCTGGCAGACAAAGACGTATCGCGGCACGTGCACCTGGAGACAACGACGACGATCTTGTTGAATAATTTACACCTGGAAAGAGAGCAAACCACATGAGTCAAACGGCTGCAGTGCCATCTGGGATTACTGAATCGACAAGCTAAATTAAAATAAAGATTTGTATGAATTCTGTTTGATTGATGCGAAGTGAAAGTTTAATTTACCAGCAGAATTTACCATCTAAACACTTCGATACGAAGTTCAGCGTTCCTCGAGCAGTGCTTTTTTAAAAGACCATAAGGCCATTAAAAATTTACGACCCAGGCACTTTGATACAAAGTTAACGTTGCTGCTACTTGCGCATCAATTACACACGCAGAACAGCGCAAGTACGTACATTCTGGGTTCTATATTATTTGGCTTGCGGGACCTATTCTCACCTTGGATTACAAAAGCGCAGTGGTGCACTTTAATACGAGTAGCGCGGAGGTGGTGGAGGCGGTGCCCCCCTGTCAGCATAGGGGTCTCTGGGCCGAGGCATGCTGTACATCGGGGTCCGAGACATGGAGAGAGGGGACAGACGAGATCGCTCGAATGAGTAACCATTCCCGGCGGGTGCCTGAGGGGGAGGAGGAGCACGTCTGATGGGACTGCGGTCTCGTGCATAGTACGAGGATGGCGGGGGTGGAAGGGGGCGTCGCTCATAGGGGTCGAGGCCGTTGCCAGCCAATCGCTCTCTCATAATGCCGGATGACGGGGGCGGAGGGGGAGGGGGGATGGCACCCGGACGCCGGTCCTCATATGAGGCGGCGCCGTAAGGGCGAGCGCGGTACTTCTCGTAATAGTCGACCACTCCGCGTTCGCGCTCGTATGCCGGCGCTGCACGCTCTGGGTATGGGGGGCGTCTGGGGGGCATGGGTGGTGGTGGAGGAGGGGGACCAGGGGGATAGCCGAAGCGACCCCTAGGATAGCCAGGGGGCTCAGGGCGGTCACCAGGGAAACGGGGTGGCCAGTATCCACTGTCTGGGGGGCCATAGTCTTCCTCCTCATTTCTTGGTCGACTCTTTGAAATCTGCACATGAATTCTTTTGCCTGCAAGTGGGGAAAACAGTTCATATTAGCAAATGTGATAAACATGCAAAAGGATACGTAAGGGAGTAACAAGACTGGATTTTTTTTTTACCTTGGAATTCAGCATTGTCCAGCCCCTTGATGGCATCCATGGCCTCATCGGAATTGCTCATGTGTACGAAGGCAAAGTTCTTAACGATTGCGCATTCGGCAACTGTGCCGTACTCTTCAAACAGCGCTCTGAGCTCATCATCTGATCCTTTCTCCACATTGGCAACATGAAGCTTCACGGGGCCCTGGTTTTTGCCCCGACTCGCTTCGACGTTGATGGCCGTTCCATGCAGCTTGTATAAATGAAGGTTTCGGATTGCCTTTGTCGCACTTTTGCGATCATCCATGTGGACGAAGGCAAAGTTCTTGATAATGGCACACTCGGTGACCGTTCCGTATTGAGTAAACAGAGACTTTATTTCTTCTGCCTCTGCCTGTGGAGGCAGGTTCCCGATGAAGATCTTCACCATCTTTGCGAATGTGTTATGCAGAGCCTGAAACACACTGTGACGAGATACACTACAATGAGTTTGCCATCAATGCAAAACAATTTATCATGGTCATTGTAATGGCTTTAAGAATGACAACAGAAACCACGCCTGGCGCTAAACTGAAAACGAAAGCTTACACTGTGAACTTCCGGAGAAAGCCAATCAAGTCAAACTAGTCCATGCAAATACTTTACATTTTATTTTCCCCTACATAAACGCAAATACGACAAAATAAAACGTAATTACGTGAAGCAGAACACAAAGTTTCGTAACAAGAAAGCAAGACTTCTCCTCACACGTTCTTATATACGCCACGGCACCGTGTGGTTACTCAATTGTAGCGCACCATAAAACCTCCACAAAGATTCAGTTTATTCACCGCGTATTCTTTAGTGTTTATGTTCGTTAAATCACGAGACCAAAAATACAGCAAGTAATCGTCGATTCACGAACTCATCGCGCCTTGAGAGAAAACAGTTTTCTGTTGCTAGGTTTGAATAAGCTAGCAACGTTAGCTTAGTAGCCGTTGCGCGCCGAGATAAACACGACGTATGTACTACTTTTACATGTAGCCGAGCAACAGAGTTCTTACGTACCATACGAAAGCTGCTTATATCAAAAATGTTTTAATGTAGCGTGCTAAACCTTTGTTTTAGTACGGGCGTTGTAAAGGTCAAAGTACTAAAAAACAATACTCACCGCCTGTTTCTCAACACAACGAGGAAGAGGGTCAGGGTGGGTCATTCAATAATATACTTCCTCAGTCCCGCCCACAAGGTTGAATAACCGATCAAATACAAGAATATGGATCACGTGGAACTTGACATGTTAGGATTGTGAAAGTTAAAAAGAAACTGTTCTGAATATTTTTTGTATTTATATTTTTATACATTGGCGTTAAATAATAATAATAATAATAATAATAAAGAAACTGTTCTGAATGGATGAAGAGTGAATTTACTGTGATTTTTTTGGAATGTGGAAGCAGATAGTAGCTACTGCAAGGGATAAAAATCGACATTTAAAATATTGCATAGCAGCAGAAACTAAATCAATAATGAAAAAGAAATGCATCGAAATGTATAGCGTTATTGGAATGTAGAATCAGCTTCTTGGGTAAACATTTATCAACACATCTAACAGTGAAGAATCAAGATTATGTTTTGGTAGGAAGAAAGGAGAGTTCGGGAATTCTAATGAAAACAGAAATAACAATAAAATCTCAAAATTCTTTTAGCTGCCAACAACAAGAAACTTTATTCTGCTGGAGATACAAGTCTACCAAACAACACCACCTTATCTGGTGGAGCCAGGGGTGGCCAGGGAGGGGCCAGTAACCAGTCTGGGGTGGCACAGAAATCTTCATTATTTCAGTATAAAAATGTGTTTGACTCTAATGTACTGGACTGTTTTAGTGCCTAAAACACAACTGAGTACAATTAATTCCTACTTAACTGTAATTGAGATATTTGTGAATTAGATCAAGTAATACTGAGTGAATATGACAATTTTTGTATTATTCCTCACCTCCAGGTATTTTAATAAAGGGGCTCACTA
Organism: Cyprinus carpio; assembly: GCF_018340385.1. NCBI lineage: Eukaryota > Metazoa > Chordata > Actinopteri > Cypriniformes > Cyprinidae > Cyprinus > Cyprinus carpio. The sequence goes on along the minus strand of NC_056603.1, from coordinate 13,414,739 downwards.
TAGCTTTATTGCTCATTCAGCTTCTCAAAACTCCCAAATGCTTGCTCTCCAACATTGCATACCAACAGTAGACATAAGCAGATAGTGATAAAAAATGTGGGAAAAGGCCGGAAGTCAACAGTAGACATAAATGCCAGATTTTAAAATGAGTTATTTTATGCATTTAAATGGTTTCATTTTTCGCATATTTTCTAGTATAAGTGCACTGTGCTCACAGTTATTTGTGCATTAAATAACAAATTAAAAAAATACATATCAGCTTGTGCCTTATGATGTGATCTTGAATTACAGAATATATTTTAGTACATGCATTTAATATATGTTATTGTATGCTGTGGTTACATGCACAGTTTTTGCAGCTTTAATTGCCTTTTTGGTAACTTCATGACCTAGCTGATGACTAGGTATGTATGATCATAGTTTCCTGGGGGGGGTTTATTTATGAGGAAGTTAATAGAGTGTGCGCCACATATTTGCGTACTGTTGAAGAGTGTGTGCCGTGAGCACAGTAAACCAGCTGATGGGACAGGAAAGTGTGTTTTATGCTTACACATAACACACTAACACATTTCTAATATTCAAATCCATTAAGGATTTTAAGGCTGCATTAATAAGGACAACCGGAACTGGGAACACTTCCAATAACACACAATGTACTTGCTACATCGTTAAAAGAATGGCATCTATTCTAATATTAGCATAATTAGCTAATAATTAGCAATAATTCATCCAAAATATCTTAAATTGTGTTCTGAAGACGAACAAAGCATTTACAGGTTTGGAAAGACATGGGGGTAAGTGATTAATGACAAAATTTTCATTTTGGAGTGGAGTATCCCTTTAATATCCAGTGATATCGTCAACTTTATTGCACAGATACTATTTAAACTGAACTGAGCTGGATGATGACATCACTGAATTCAATGATTAACTGCCTTTAACTGAAAATTGAGTGTTTACTATTGACATTTTGCATTATTGACACACTATTTTCCTATTTAATACTGTAAAGTGCTTTGACACAATCTGTACTGTTAAAAGCACTATATAAATAAAGGTGACTTGACTTGACTTCACTTTTACTGACATATAGTCTAACAACATCTCATCAAGTTCACAATTGAGTAATTAGGGGTACATGTCATGTCCATGGACTCTATTATCAATTTTACAAATTTTTCAATAACTTTTCACTACAAATTAATTAAAAATACATGTTTCTGTTTATATTTCTTATAAATATTTGTCCAAAATAATCATTAAATTATGAGAAAGATGTATAAAAAAATATTTTGCTCATGCATTTACATTAAATCATCCATTTTGTGTATGTCTGAGAAATCAGTGTCAACTGTGTTACTCCCTATAAAACCCCCTATAAATCAGCAATGGTCACATGTCCAACATCAAGTGATGAATTTTCCTTTTTTGGAGGGACATTTGAAGACAGTGTGGAAAGTCATAACTTCTCCTCTTCAATATTTTATCTTTATTATTGTCTGCACATAGAGTGGATTAACTGACTGTCACTGTGTTATCAACATATTCTGGTGAACTTGCATCATATGTTATATTTTATAAATATGTAGAGAAAGAATATAAAAACAAAAGTTAATCAAGGACATGTACTAATTATTTCAAGGTCAGCAGTTTGCACAAGGCACCCATCAACTGTAACACAGTTGACAAGGATTAACATGGTGGTTGACAATGTTGGAAATTCAGTGTCAATTTATGCTCCCACTGAGTGTTGTTGATAAAAATAAATATTAACAAACTATTGTAATTACACAGAAATTACATAGGAATTGCCTAAAACCATGGAAAACAGTTGATTGACTTAACTGATCTAATCATGGCTACACTTGTATGAACTCCATATCCATAATATTATATACATATTTTATTAACATTTGCAAAGGGTTAAAAAGTATTCAGAATTCCTCATGATTGACATAAACCTATATAATATTATAGATTTGGCATATATCTATTTCTGCTTAGTCGTGACTGATAAAGTGTTATGATGTTATTGTATAAGTCCTTACAACTTGAACTGTCATGCTGCAGTATAAAACTTAATTTACCTTTGTAATAATAATAATAATAATAATTATATTATTGTATTATAATGTGTGTGTGTGTGCGCGTGTGTGTGTTTAAAAATGCTTTATGGATACTAAGATTATTCTTACCTGTCAACTGTGTTATTTTGTCAACTGTGTTATGTGTGGTTTTTTTATGTTATAAATATTTTAAATGTGAACTAATCTGTCAGAAAAAAAGATGGGGATATCTCTAGAGATGGATGACTTGTAAGGATGGTGAATAACACTAAATTCAGCATACTGTGGATTTTATGTTGAAGAAAAGTATCATCCTTCATGACAGTACATCCATTATGAAGCCCCAAATTCATATTTTCAAATCAGTTAAGACAGATAACCTCAAAAACTCTGGTGAATAAAAATGTGTAATCAAACATGTGGGACTTCATTCATGTTTCATTTGACACAACATTTTTCCTTAACACAGTTGACAAAATAATGTATCAAATGTTAATTTTCATTAACATATTTAAAAAGTCATTAGAGCTTAAGCTTGCCAAACAATTGATTTAGCACATTAAGGGGATATATTACTCAACCCAAGAATACTGATTTTCTGACTTTTTGGCTGCCAGGAAATGTACCCCTAAATATAGAATGACTCAGTTGTTCTACTGAAGCTCATCTGGCTGCTGAAGCTTTTCCGCGCTCGTGTCGTTTGACTCCCGCCTGACACCGAGGTGAAGCTGAAGCGCGCGTGTGTAAATTCTCCCTTTTGATGTGGTCATAAACAGATACACACGGCGGTTCCGCATCTCAATAAATGCATTTCTTGTTAAGAAAAAAAAGTGATAAAAACTGTAGTTTTGAGTGGGATGGCCAAGCTTTCGTCACTGGCTCCGCCCCTGCACATGCCTCTCAGACAAGTCTTTCTGCTTGTTTTCCACAAAACAAAGTCTGCATGTCACTTGCGCTTTTAAATCACTATTACTACAGCTACAATGCTGAAATGTAATTGCACAGAAATAAAGATGTGCGAATAGGCTATATATAAGAACACAATATAAAGATGTTTTTAGCATGAGGTAGCTGGTTCATTCTACCAGTAGGTTGCGGTAACGCACCACACAAGATTACTGAGATCTGCCTTTAAGCAAAAATATATATAGGCTAATGTTTAATTGTTTAGCCTGTATAGATTTGATATCCGTTTACACTTAAGTGTTTGAACTTTGATTCATAAGAATGTATGTATTACTTTTATAGTTTACATTTTTAGACAAAGCACGCTGTTCCAGATCACATTGAAAGTTGAACAAAGATAGGCCTAAATGTGAAATATATATGCGCATTCTAATTTTTTACACGTTTCAGTCTGCTTCCCGGAAAGATAGCCTATATTACGTTAAAATATTTTGCTATATGATGACGAAACTGACATGCAATTGATTTCTCATTCACTTCGCGAACCGGACATCACTATTTCCCTGTGGTTACAGTTTTTGTCGGGATGTTTTTGGGGAGTGACTGATAAGACATTGGGAAATGTTGATCATAAAACGTGTTCTTAGTCATGTTTATGCACCTTTTCTATCTGGTTATTAAAACGATGTCATGTCACAAGACAAAGACTGGCGCGTGCTTTAAGTTTTAACTACGCAAGGGTTTTTCTTTTTTCATCAAAACGAGAATAAAGCGTGTCTGGCATCTCCAGGACAAATATAGGACAAATAATATTTTTGAAATATAAAAATATAAACAAATAGCGAAAGCACAGAAGTCAGTTTGCGCAACTCTGGGGTTTTTGAGAGTCACATGTCCCGAGTTGGAAGAGGTGGATTCCAGTGCTTCTGATGTAATTCCCTCTTTCTTTGTTGAGCTCATCACAGTAAAGCGATCTCTGCTTCAGAACATCAGTCCGTTGCTGATCGTCACAAACAGCTTCTGAAGGTAAGCTACTGTTTAGTTTTTATAAACCGGTACAACACTTATATAGTAGGCTAAGTGTATACTTGTACTTGTACATGTAGCCTATCTGTGCATTCTCATTTTAATAATACGTTTTGCTGCAACATAGCTACATCTGTTCAGTGTACTAACACTTAACCAGTTGTTTCTTATTGTTTTTCCTTAGGTTTAAGTGTAAACAAGTCAACTCAACCCCGCAGAAGTTGCGTCCCTATATTTTCACAGAATGAATACTAATAGCAAACTCGAGACTGAAGAACTGCTTACTTGTCTTCATATCCATCTCTTCCACCCTAACCAAGCCAGCCTTCCACTCTTCCGCAACCTGCCCCTAAATCAGCAGTACAGAATGGACGCTGAAGATCCACTCAGGCTTGGCCGTGATGGACAGACCTGCATCTTCGCCCTAAATGACACCTCTGTCTCTAGAAAACAGCTCTCCATTCAGGCGTATAAGAAAGCTGGCAGCCCGTTCTTGAGCTTCATGATCCAGAACTTGAGCCAGAAGGTCAAGCTCATGGTCGGTGGGTCTGAACTGAGATACCTAGAAAGAGCTGAGCTTGATGATAAGGTGCTCTGCCGCTTTGGGAGATATGAACTGCTGATTTGGCAGGAACCAGGAGATTCCGAGAATAAATTTGAGGTCCTGTTTGAAACATGCAATGCACCCCCTTCACAGGAAGTGGGCATAGATGTGCTATGCAGACCACCTATTATAGATACCGGCATGCCATGGAGAAACTTTGAGAATGGATCACCTGTGAGCCAAGAGCCGCTGGAGTCAGATGAGACAGTTGTTTTAGTATAGATATTTTTCGGACATTACTCTGCAAGAAAGCAGACATGGATTCAGAATAAGCATTTAGTTATTATTACAGACACTCTGTTATTAAAGCAGTCAGCACATCTTGTAAGTAACAGAATGAGTTCTAAATCTATGCTGCAAACACTGTTATGATTTCTTCTGCAATGCCACCGAACCAGTTGTGTTGCCTATACTGTGTCTTTGTGTTCCTCCGTTTGTAGAGATATTTTATTACGTATTTTGCTGAATTTTATTGGAATTATTGTCTAACACTTGCTTAAAAGGTGCTTTGTGTCTTCTCTTCATTATTGTATGTGTTCATTGCATAAGTGCTTTTAGCTTTTAGTGTTTTTATAATATTTTTTATTGCATTGTATTGTTTTGTATTGACTGTTACTTGATAAAATGTGAAATTGCTAGGATAGAAGGGTTATTCATATACTTTTATTATATAAAATATAATGAAGTAAACATTATTTGAAAAGGTTTGTTTTCAAGTTTATGTTGTACAAAAAAACAAAGTACATGGTCTGTTTAATACAACATAATATTTCCCAGATAATATTTTAATAATGAATAATATGCTTCAGAACAATGACTATATAAAAGCTAAGGAACAATGTGTTTTCTTTCTGTGATGGACTGGCCATCTGTCTAGGGGTTTTCCCTGTCTGCAACCCGAGACACTGGGTCAGCCTGGGTGGATGAATGTGTTACTTAATACTTTTCTCACACATTGTAAATGAGTTTCTATATGGCTGCCTTTGTATTTTAGAAAAGGGGTCCATCAAAAAGGCATCAAAAATGTGCACATCCTTGACATCAAAAGGTTTGAAACCCCCTGTTTTAACCTTTTTTATGAATCATGAATGAGTAAACATGAGCTGTTTAAATAAGGACTATACTGTATATTTTGTAAGGATGAGAGAACCTCAGATACTATGATCTCCTGTGAAACAGACAATGCAAACTTAACCCGGCCATTTTCGAGACACCCCCACGGAGTGGAGGTGCAAGAAACTTCCTTCCCTTCTGTCCATTTGACAAAACACTAGCATGGTTTGGGCATACTTTATAGTACTACCATAAAAGTAAAGTGAATTGACATACAGCCAAGTATGGTGACCCATACTCAGAATTCGTGCTCTGCATTTAACCCATCCAAAGGGCACACACACAGCAGTGAACACACACACGGAGCAGTGGGCAGCCATTTATGCTGCGGCGCCCGGGGAGCAGTTGGGGGTTTGGTGCCTTGGTCAAGGGCACCACAGTCATGGTATTGCCGGCCCGAAACTCAAACCCACAACCTTAGGATTAGGAGTCAAACTCTCTAACCATTAGGCCACAACTGCCCCACCTCTGGGAAATAACCTCAATAACCCTTTGGTTATTGTCTCAGCGTTAATTAAGTTGTAGCCTACATAGTTATATTAACTATCAGGGGCTAGACAAATAGTACTAGCATAACAGCTGATTATTGTTTGAGTTTTATTCAAGTTGTACATAGTTATTTTAACTATCGGGGGCTAGATAAAAATACTATTGAAATATTAACATATTTCATACTAGCATAACCGCTGATTATTGTCTCAGCTTTAATGAAGTTATACGTAGTTATATAACTATAGGGGGCTAGGTATGGTACTAGCATAACCTCTGATTATTGTTTGAGCTTTAACTAAGTTTTGTTACATGGGTGACTGTAGGGGGCTAAACAGAACCACTATTTAAATAATGGTAAGCATGGGTGACCTATTAAATAGTTAGTCATAACCTCTGACTAATGATCAGACTGGCGAGTTTGCATAGGGTACACGTACATCGGCTGGCATGATACACCCTGAGCGACATAGATTCCTAATGAAATATAAAGTAAAGAAGCAACTAGAATAATCAAAGTCAGAGTCAGATTAGATAGCCTAATAAAATGGAGTCAGATTAGAGTTTAACCTAAATTAAATAACTTTGCGCACTGAAAATACAGCACACGCAAGAAACCTTCCATCACTGCATACCTTCCTTGGGCCAAGTGCGTGTACCTCACAATTTCTTAGCGTTTGTGTCGTTTACAAGTGAAAAGTGGATATTTGTTTGTAATTTCAACAGTTTCATTCAACGTATTTTTTTCTGCTTGAAGATCATTACTGATCTCCAGCAAGCAGCTGTCAATGTCTCATTTGGCAAACGGAATTATGTCAAGCGGGACTATTATCACCATGGATATTTTATTTCTTTGGTAAGTTCAAGGATCTTAAGAAAGGTGATCCAGGAACTGAAAATCACCAGAAGATCACCATCCTTTTGTACTTTAACTATAAACTCTGTAAACTCACCTCCGGTCCTTGTTATAAACAACAGCAGCACTGATAAGCATAAGTTACTTGGCAGATAGCAGATAGTTTACAGTAAATGATGTCAGTGGTGAAGAGACAAGATTGAAACTCTGATGTATCTCTCACCAGGACCGGCAGTATTAATAGTTTTGATACATATCTTCATGTAGCCTATTATTAATAAAAATATAATATTAACTTCAGCCAAAGCTTGTTAAGCAAAAGTTCCTCCCGCATTAGATTGTATGTAATTTTATGGCTCTGTATTTCAATACTTTTAATGGATCTACAATGTAGAAATCATAAAGTATTAATATTGTACCGTCCATATGTTATTGTGATGTTTTAAATGCTGCACTAAGAATAACTGAACAACATTGATTGACACAGATGTCTCAGCATCATCACACTCAGATTGTTGTTTGCATAGTTGCTTGTACAGACTGGATGCATTTGCTGACTTCTGATGAACTCTAGTTACTGGGAGGTTTGGTGAGTGCATGCTTGTGGAGATTTTCCAACAGACACATATAGAACAACAGGTCACCATGAGTCATTGTGATTCAAATCTTTCAAAGAACAAACACTAAAGGAATATAAAATGGTGATGAGATGCGGGACTATGTGGAATTGCACAATGTGGAATTGACAGGAAGTCAGAAAGAACACATTTTTCAGTCATCAATAAACAGTGATGTGAGAAGATTTTTGGACAGTCACAGTTTTAAACTGCTGAGAAATGTTTGAAATTATAGACCAGTGAACTCATATGAAATGCACTCGATCTTATTTTTAAGTATGTTACATGTTAAAATACATCAATAAACTATTGTACTTTGAAAATAGTGAACTATATTACCATGGAGGATGCAAAATGGACTAGAAGCTAAATGTAGGGCACAAAGCAAAGGGGATGAAGAGAAGTGCTCTTCAAAACCAAAAGTCAAACTAGAAGGCATGTATTTTCTATGTCTGCTTTGGATTTCAGGAGAGTTTAACTATACACAGAATCACATTCATGAAAATGGAAAAGAAGAGAAAGCAGAACAAAGATCATTTGTTGTAAATGAGGGATGCATTTTGTTCAAATGTGTGCTTTCTGAGTATTTTCTTTCATCTCCGCCTCAGCATAGAAGAGCAAAGGTGAAGAAATAAATTCAATTGAGAAAATGCTTTTGGTGTTTTATTGAATATTAAAAACAGGAATTTGAAGTGTGAAGTTGCAGACAACGTCTATATTTCAAAAGTCAATAAAGCTAAGCCAACTGAACAAATATAAGATATTTGCAGAAGCTTCTTTTGATAAGCCCAGAAGAAGAAAAAGTAGGTGCATAAAAAAAACATTATTGAACAATACTGACTTTAATCTACATGATTCATGACAAGAGTCAAGACATGATCAAATACAATCCAAACAGACAAACTAGGCCTATGGATTTACACTTGAATAGCTTGAATAGTTTTGGTTGTAAAGCTGATTTTAAAGACTTACAGCTAAAATTCTTTCTGCTGGGAAGCTTTTTTTTCTGAGGTTGGCAGGTTTTGGTTTCTTGCAATAGTTTCTTACATTTACCACATAGCCTGAGTTCAAATGCCATTTGCCATCAGGCACACAGCAGGCCACCAATCAGCAGTCATTTTCTGCTCAGAGAGTTGAAGGTCAATCTATAAATAAAATATCTTTTAAAAGCCTCCACTGGCATCTGTACCAGCTTATATTCAGTAAATTATTGGAACAAAAGCACTCCTAAATTTCTAGTGTACTAGAGTACTATTTTCATATTTTAGCCACTCACAATATAAGGTCCACAGCTCATGCCCATTTTAAATACTGTTTCCATGAAAGCCCTCATAGAACTTCCTTTCAAATATAAATACTTGTTTGTCAGTTAAGGGTTAGTAATATCCACTCAGCTGTATTTATGGTTACAAGCTAAATTGTGTTTGTGTAAATCTGAAAGGAGGGAAATGGGACATTGACAAAATTACCATAACATCACCACAACTAAATTTTTACAATGGCATTATCACATTAGGATCACAAATAGGTATGCAAATACTAATCGCTCTCTATCTCATACACACAAACACAACATTTTCTAATCATCATGTTTATTCTCATCTCTGCAGCTAGCAGCAAATCCACAAATACAAATACCTTAAGCAGGCCTATTACACTTTCTTACTTTTCTTAGTAACATGCTCTAGTTTTTGTACATCTGCGCTCTGTCATTGCTATCATGCATACATGAAAAAATACATCAAATAATTTTCACAAGCAACAAAGTTATATTCAAATCCATCATTTGTAAGGATCTTAACAATCGAAAAAATCACCTTTTATTTAATGCCACAATTTCTACCCAGCTTCACTCAGATCGTTCAAATGCGTTTTATCTTCTCCTTCCTGTATGTTGTTTTCTACGGAGCCCCTTAAGGTTCATTGTGGTGGAAAAAAATCAGAGTGAGTGAAAAAATTTGGGGTGGGAGGAAAAAATATATTTTTAATTTTTTTGCGTTCTCTCGCAAAACTTTTGCATTCCCTCGAGAAACTTTGCGTTCCCTCGCAAAACTTTTGCGTTCTCTCGCAAAGATATTTGCGTTCCCTCGCAAAACTTTTGCATTCTCTCGCAAAATTATTTGCGTTCCCTCGCAAAACATTTGCGTTCTCTCGCAAAATTATTTGCGTTCTCTCGCAAAAATTTTGCGTTCCCTCGCAAAACGTTTGCGTTCTATCGCAAAAACCAGCTGAGTTCGGACAAACACTTCCCGTTTACTTTACAGCTTGTAGTGGTTTATACAGCTCCATAAGTTCACAATGGAGCGGTTCATAGAGTTTTGTTTGAACTTGGAGAAATAGTCAGTGCATGCTTATTACGGCACGGTTTTGGGACAAACTAAAACGCTTAATGTAAAACACTGTGTGAGAGCCGTGGGAACGGAGCGAGGCCGGTGGAGCACCTGCGCCATTCACCGGTAACGAGTCCCGCGAAGGAGAACTGAAGGAGGGACTGATGACAGTGTTGGACGATAGAGGACCAAGTTCGGACTTTATTTTGTGTTTTGGTTCTGTTTGTGTGCGACAGTCGTCCACGAGTAGGGGCTGTCGCGGTCTTTTAGGTATATTTTATTATTAAAGTTTTGTTTGAATGTTCGCCGGTTCCCGCCTCATTCTTCCCGTGACTATAACGTTTGTTACACACTGGATGACTAAATTCAGTACACGGATTACACATCATATTATTAAAGTAGACAGACAAGCAGAATAGACCAGAATATGAACGTAACCTGGTAAACTGCACTTTAAGCGTAGGCTATCCCTCATAGAAAGAAAGAGTTTTATTTTAAACTTGGACTCAAGTTCAAATAGGCTACAGTCAGCTTTGCCTATAGTTTAAGACATGGTTTTGGGACATTCTAAAACACTTAATGTGGATGTAGCTACTATAACAGTGGCATTGGAGGCCCAATTCGGTAAGGCCTAATAAATACTATTAATGCTAATAAACATTGTAATATTAATAACCTTAATAGCTATCAGTAAAGCAAATAGCCATAATACAACGTTTCTCCCACATTTAAAACCGTCAGGATATAGAAAGGATCCTTAAGGGAAGCTGGACAAAGACAGGTAGGCTATATAGGCTAAAACCAAAATATGGTAAACAGTTTATTAATAAAATATAGCCTATTATGCAAAGGAAAGCAGACAAGCCCAGAATAGCTAGAAACAAGCCAAAACCTAATGTAAAGCGAAACTGGGCTCACGTACAGCTCTCTTTCATCACAAATCCAAATGTTTCCATATTCGCAATGTATTTGAAGAAAAAAATCATAATGAACAAAAATGTGCCGCACTGGAGTGGGCCGGGGCTCATTTGGAACTATTATTTTGTTGTAAAATACAATATAGACAATATTGTGTTTAAAATGTAGGCTTCTTTTAAAATTTAAAATGTACACTTAATATTGCATTTTTTGTTGAACTGTTAGGCCTATATAAAATCAATTTCACATATGCAATATTCTGGATATTCAGGGAAAATTGCATTCTCGTATAGGTTCCAGAGCGAAATGAGAACGTAACAGTGTTCGCTTTATAACATTTCTAATAATCTTTTATATTATTGAATCTTCAAACTGAATTCAAAATCGCATTATGCCCTACTGTAGCCTAAGTGACGGAGTATTTTTGTTTCAGCGATTTGATCGCGCTAGCGCCTCATGCGCATATATTCATTGCAAGTGCGGCCTGTTCATTATTAAAATAAAGAATCACCAATACAGATATAACGTTACACAATCAATTTAAATAATCTGTATTATGTCTGTGCCGTATCGTGAGCCCCGGCCCACTCCAGTGCGGCACATTTTTGTTCATTATGATTTTTTCTTCAAATACATTGCGAATATGGGAACATTTGGATTTGTGATGAAAGAGAGCTGTACGTGAGCCCAGTTTCGCTTTACATTAGGTTTTGGCTTGTTTCTAGCTATTCTGGGCTTGTCTGCTTTCCTGTGCATAATAGGCTATATTTTATTAATAAACTGTTTACCATATTTTGGTTTTAGCCTATACTGTCTTTGTCCAGCTTCCCTTAAGGATCCTTTCTATATCCTGACGGTTTTAAATGTGGGAGAAACGTTGTATTATGGCTATTTGCTTTACTGATAGCTATTAAGGTTATTAATATTACAATGTTTATTAGCATTAATAGTATTTATTAGGCCTTACCGAATTGGGCCTCCAATGCCACTGTTATAGTAGCTACATCCACATTAAGTGTTTTAGAATGTCCCAAAACCATGTCTTAAACTATAGGCAAAGCTGACTGTAGCCTATTTGAACTTGAGTCCAAGTTTAAAATAAAACTCTTTCTTTCTATGAGGGATAGCCTACGCTTAAAGTGCAGTTTTACCAGGTTACGTTCAAATTCTGGGCTATTCTGCTTGTCTGTCTACTTTAATAATATGGTGTGTAATCCGTGTACTGAATTTAGTCATCCAGTGTGTAACAAACGTTATAGTCACGGGAAGAATGAGGCGGGAACCGGCGAACATTCAAACAAAACTTTAATAATAAAATATACCTAAAAGACCGCGACAGCCCCTACTCGTGGACGACTGTCGCACACAAACAGAACCAAAACACAAAATAAAGTCCGAACTTGGTCCTCTATCGTCCAACACTGTCATCAGTCCCTCCTTCAGTTCTCCTTCGCTTTACACTAAACCTTTTAGTATGTCCCAAAGCTCCACCGGCCTCGCTCCGTTCCCACGGCTCTCACACAGTGTTTTACATTAAGCGTTTTAGTATGTCCCAAAACCCTGCCATAATAAGCATGCACTGACTATTTCTCCAAGTTCAAAACAAAACTCTATGAACCGCTCCATTGTGAACTTATGGAGCTGTATAAACCACTACAAGCTGTAAAGTAAACAGGAAGTGTTTGTCCGAACTCAGCTGGTTTTGCGAGAGAACGCAAACGTTTTGCGAGGGAACGCAAAAGTTTTGCGAGAGAACGCAAATAATTTTGCGAGAGAACGCAAATGTTTTGCGAGGGAACGCAAATAATTTTGCGAGAGAATGCAAAAGTTTTGCGAGGGAACGCCAATATCTTTGCGAGAGAACGCCAAAATTTTTGCGAGGGAACGCAAAGTTTCTCGAGGGAACGCAAAAGTTTTGCGAGAGAACGCAAAAAAATTTAAAATATATTTTTTCCTCCCACCCCAAATTTTTTCACTCACTCTGATTTTTTTCCACCACAATGAACCTTAAGGGGCTCCGTAGTTTTCAGATTATTCAGACTCAATCTTTCACCCGGGTTTCTATCTAAAACGTATCGCCCAACGTGGGGCTCGAACCCACGACCCTGAGATTAAGAGTCTCATGCTCTACCGACTGAGCTAGCCGGGCTACATGCTAACAAGCTTATGCTAACGGAATTTTAACAGAATAGTCATCACACACTAGTGACTATAGATTTACAGATTTTTTTTTACAATCGTTTTTGCACTAATAACAGAACCTTCATGTCATTTTTCAAAACTCTAGACACAAAACTCAAAACAGCCATTATTTGTAACACAGGCGGTCCAGTGTTCAAAACTTTGCGTTCATATCTTTAACGAAGCCTTGCATTTGCAGAAGCATTGGTTCAAAAAACGCATTTATTATGAAATATCATAGGAACATTACTTTAGATCACCCGCACGCAACGTACCCATAGTTGCACTGTTTAGTTGTCGATACAATCATTAAATATAGTTGTTCAAAACACATGATGCATCTTTCATTATGGTTCTCCACATTCATACATCTTTGTTATAGTCTAGAGAGAAAAGTACAGTTGAATCATTAAACAAAATTTGAAAGTTATAGATGAAATAATCTACTCAGCAGGTTTTCCAAAAAACTTTAAATAAGAATAAATTAGACAAGAAAAAAAGATTTGAAAAAGCTACAGTAGGCCTACAGTAAAATGTCACCTGGAGTGTTCCTCGCTGCACTTCTCTGTTTTTATCAACCCTGTGTTGTGGATTTGCCCAAAGGTTTTTGGCCACATCATAATGTATGTTTTGATTAGCTGAAATCTTGGAGAATCTGCATCTTCTGGCATGGCAAATAAAGGCCTGACTTTGGTCTCCTGTGATGTCACTGCACGCATAATTCATGGCCTGGGGAAGAGTGACTTGTTTGTGAGGATGAGGTGTTGTGAACCTTCCACCTCTATGTAAGGAAAGGGGAGGATGTGTTTAAATACAAGGTGATGAACTGTGGATGGGCCTGAAATCATGATTGCACTTGGTGCTGTTGTTAGGTATTCTGGGACCAGTGTATTTACTTCAAGACCATCACAAAGTTACTCCAGAACGTGTATTGTTCGAATTAAAGAACAAATTTGCGAAAGAAACAGCGGCGAGACGCAAATGAAAATAGTAAAATTTCAGTCTGTTAGCGCGTTCGGCAATTAACTGAAAGGTTGCTGTTTCGAGCCTACACAGGGACGCAAGTCTTTATGCTTCATATCACTGCCACCTAGCGGTGTGAAACAACTAAGAAACCAATATCTTTGTGTTATACCACTGCCATCTAGTGGCCTACTAAAAGGACTACAATAAAAACTCATGTCATCCCGTCTCTGTGGCGCAATCGGTTAGCGCGTTCGGCTGTTAACCGAAAGGTTGGTGGTTCGAGCCCACCCAGGGACGAAAATAGTTTTTGCATTTTATTAAAAATTCACGATTCATTTTAGAAGCCCAAGTCTGTAAATGGTGTAAACAACGAATCTGTTTATTGTTCAGGGGAGGTTATCATAATTTAATAAACATGCAAATCATATAAACCCATTTGCTCTATTTTTTTTAAATATATATATAAAAAGAATGCATGAGATAAAATATTTGTCTACAGCAAATTTACATCATGTCACCGACTGTTATTTTACTTGGGATATCTATCTGCATTTCAAGAGTATCTGCATCTAGTAAACAACACTGCTTGGGTGAGGCTCACAAAGATGGATGCAGCAGAATAATAACAATAAAACTATAATAATAATAAACAGCTAACCATATTAAATGGAAATATTTCAGAATCTTCTTGAGCCAATATAACATTCAACATTCAACTATTAGCACTCTCTGTGATATGTTTTTGTTTCTGTCAACAATTTGCTTTCTCGCGTCACTAGTTTTAAATATGAAACTTTGCTGGCTAACCAATGCATAAATGCGACCGGCTGTATATGAAATAATGTGAATAGATGGTAACAATCGTGACATTAAACATTTGTGTCGGACATGCGTTATGGTTTTTGTCACATTGGTCTAATGCTTGAGATGCTTCTGATGCGCGCATCCTCTCAGCTCTCTAGTCAACAACTTTACAATTATGTGTAAAACATATAATGTAGTGTACTGTATACATGCCGTTTCGTTGTCTATATTTCAAAGGCGCATCTGAAGTTTCCAGCTACATGTCCTCACGTGTCAAAACAAAAAACACGAGGTTTGAGTGACTTCGCCTCTAGACCGCGCTCTCACACTGTATACAGGCCCTTCTCTCCAGCGATGGGCATAAAACCCTGAAACCTGTCTATCGATTTATAAAAATAAGGTATAAATAAGGTATAAAAAGCTTGCTGCATTGATTCTTGATGTATACTAAAATATTATACATGTATTTTCAAACTGTAATCCACATATGGCTTTTTTTTTCAAATTAGAAACTGTAATCAAAACTGAGGTGCTTACATTATAATGTTTTATTAAAGTACACTTGTAAAAGCTTGAAAAGCCTTAAGATTTGAAAAGTCAAGTGAAAAAAAGTAATTTAATTGTGCATTGAGCCAGCTAAAATGCTTTTCCAAAAAAAAAACAATTTATTATCTTGTAAACAACAAGATCGCTGAGCTCGCTCTCCATTGCGAGATTGGACGAGAGCCAATCGCTGAGCTCGCTCTCCATTGTGAGATTGGACGAGAGCCAATCGCTGAGCTCGCTCTCCATTGTGAGATTGGACGAGAGCCAATCGCTGAGCTCGCTCTCCATTGCGAGATTGGACCAGAGCCAATCGCTGAGCTCGCTCTCCATTGCGAGATTGGACCAGAGCCAATCGCTGAGCTCGCTCTCCATTGCGAAATTGGACGAGGTATGAATGAATAAAACGCCTTTGTTTGTGTTCACACCGTCTTGAATCCATGAACATAGTTGCCAAGTCCGCGTATTATACGCGACTTTGGGCTTATTTTTTTTTTGTAAAATTGCGTGAAAAAATCCCGGGTCGCGGGTTGCGTTTTTTTTAGTTTATTTTTATTTTTTAAATATGGTTCCTTGTTAGGAAAACCTGACAAGCAACTTCGTTTCTTTTCATTTATGTTCACTGTATTCTCCAATGCATTGATTGACACTCTTGTCTGCTCACAGTTAATAGCCAATCAGTGCAATAATAAATATGTTGCAGTTTGCTAACTTTTGTAAAATAACTTATGTTTTTGCTTTTCCGATAAAAGGGTAGTTTCAGTTTAATATGTTGCAGGCTCATTAATTGGTAATAAATAATTGATAATAAATAATATTGATGATAATAAATCACACACACATATATATTGGCCTTGTTTTGGGCTTGTTTTTGAAGCTGTGGTTGCTTGTCTCGCGAGAGTTGGCAACAGTGTCCATGAATCGCACTCACGGAAAGCGCTTGAGAAACGGTTTATTCTAAAAAACAGATATTTTGGTCATATCGCCCACACTTAATTGGTCATATATTTTATGTCTCTTATCCTCTTTTTAACAATAACTAATGCTAACCTAACATTGCGTACATTATCAAGTCAAGTCAAGTCAAGTCACTTTATTGTCACATCACCACAGCACATGTGCCTTGGTGAGTGAAATTCTTGGGAGCGTGCACCAGAAATTGCAGAAACAGTTAACATATAACCATACAGACTTCAACAGGTGAAAATATGCAATATGCACATACATATAGTCAGTACACACAGTGTACTATTGGACATACTTACAGTTAGCACTACACATTTTACTCAATATGTACATACATACAGTTAGCACTACACATTATACACTATACACAGAATGTACACATTCTAGATTATGTAGACATATATACGCATGAAAATATGCTAAGTGTACGTGGGCTGGATACAGAAATGTTATGGATGTGCATTGGATGGAATCCAGTGGTAGCAGGTAGATTATTGTGTTAAATAGTTCGGTGTTGAACTGTCAAAGTTAAAGTGCAGTGTGTGGCATACCATATTGTGGAGTATGCTGTAGGGTGTATTAGTTCAGACTGTTCATAAGTCGGATAGCCTGAGGGAAAAAGCTATCCCTCAGTCGGCTAGTGCGGGATCGGATGCTGCGGAGACGTCTTCCTGAGGGCAGCAGAGAGAGCAGTCTGTGGGAAGGATGGCTGGAGTCACTGATGATCCTCCGGGATTTCCTTATACACCGCCTGGTGTAGATGTCCTGGAGGGAGGGAAGCTCACCTCCAACAATGTGGCTGGCAGTTCGCACGACCCTTTTCAGAGCTTTGCGGTTGCCAGAGGTGCTGTTTCCAAACCAGGCAGTGATGCAGCCCGTCAGGATGCTCTCTATAGTGCAGGTGTAGAACGATCTGAGGATGCTGGGGCTCATTCCAAACTTCCTCAGCCGTCTCAGGAAGAAGAGGCGTTGATGTGCCTTCTTCAGCACTGCATCAGTGTGTGTAGACCAGGTGAGATCCTCACTGATGTTAACACCGAGGAACTTGAAGCTGCTTACCCGCTCCACAGGTGTCTTGTCGATGGTGATGGGTGTGTGTTCTCTGCTCTGTCTCCTGAAATCCACCACCAGCTCCTTGGTCTTGTCGATGTTGAGTGAGAGGTGGTTGTCCTGACACCATTTAGTCAGGGTGCTCACCTCCTCTCTGTAGGCCGTCTCATCGTTGTCGGTGATCAGGCCTATCACCGTTGTGTCATCAGCGAAATTGATGATGACGCTGGAGCTGTGTGTGGCTGTACAGTCATGTGTGTACAGGGAGTACAGGAGCGGGCTGAGGACACAGCCCTGAGGAGCACCAGTGTTGAGGGTCAGCGGGGATGAAGTGTTGTTGCCCATTCTGACCACCTGGGCTTCTGCCTGTTAGGAAGTCCAGTATCCAGCTGCACAGATATCTGTTTAGTCCCAGAGTCTGGAGCTTCGCAACAAGTGTGGCAGGCACTATGGTGTTAAATGCTGAGCTGTAGTCCACAAACAGCATTCTCACATAGGTGTTCTTATTTTCCAGGTGGGAGAGAGCAGTGTGTAGAGTGAAAGCAATAGCATCGTCTGTAGAACGGTTGCTACGATATGCAAATTGTAGCGGATCCAGTGAGGCAGGCAGCACAGAGCAGATGTAGTCTCTGACGAGTCTCTCAAAACACTTACTGAAGATGGGTGTGAGAGCAACAGGCCTCCAGTCATTCAAGCATGTGATTTTATTTTTCTTTGGTATGGGCACAATGGTGGATTTTTTGAAGCATGAGGGAACCACAGAGAGAGAGAGGGAGAGGTTGAAAATGTCTGTAAAAACACCGGCTAGCTGGAATGCGCATGCTCGGAGCACATGGCCTGGGATGCCATCAGGACCCGCAGTCTTGCGGATATTCACCCGTCGGAAGGATCGGGTTACATCCGCGACAGAGACGGAGAGTGCACTCACCTCTTCTGCAGCAGCTGCGGGAGCGCTCTCTGTGTGGGCGGTGTTGTGAGCCTCGAAACGAGCATAAAAGTTATTCAGCTCGTCAGGTAGAGAGGCGGCAATGTTCACAGTAGCTGGTTTGTTCCCTTTAAAGTCTGTGATTTTATTGATTCCCTGCCACATGCCTCTTGCATCGCTGGTGTTGAATTGTTCTTCAACTTTGTTTTTGTATTGTCTTTTTGCGGCTTTGATGGATTTCCTGAGATCGTAACTGGCTTGTTTGCGATCATCAGCGTTTCCGGATTTAAAAGCGGATGTCCGCGCTGACAAGGCTGCTCGAACATCGCTATTAATCCACGGTTTTTGGTTGGGGTAGATGTGGATTGTTTTTGTCGGCACTACATCTTCTACACACTTCCTGATGAAACACGTTACAGTTTCTGAGTACGCCTCTATGTCGTCATCAGACGCTGCCCGGAACATGTCCCAGTCCACGTGATCAAAACAGTCTTGTAGTATAGCGTCTGATTGGTCCGACCAGCACTGAATTGTCCTGAGGGCGGGTGCTTCCCGTTTCAGTTTCTGCCTATAAGCAGGCAGCAGCAGAATGGAAGAGTGATCCGATTTGCCGAAAGGTGGGCGTGGGAGAGATTTGTAGGCGTCCCGGAAAGGAGAGTAGCAGTGGTCCAGTACACGATCACCACGCGTGTTGATGGTGATGTGTTGAAAATATTTCGGAGCTATTGTTCTGAAGTTGGCTTTGTTAAAGTCCCCCATAACAATAAATGCTGCATCTGGGTACGCGGTTTCCTGCTCACTTATATTCCCATACAGTTCCTTGAATGCCTGGTCTGTGTTGGCTTGAGGGGGAATGTAAACAGCGGTGATTATAATCATATATGACCGCTGTGAATTCCCTCGGTAGCCAGAATGGTCGACACAGAAGCAAATGAAATTCCAGATCAGGGGAGCAGAAGGATTTAATAGAGTGTAGGTTCCTTTCATCACACCACGAGTTGTTGATAAAGAAACAAACGCCCCCACCTCTGCTTTTCCCTGTGAGCTCTTTCGTTCTGTCCGAGCGGTGCACGGAGAACCCCGTAAGCTCGATGGCTGAGTCTGGAACCACTGCAGACATCCAGGTTTCTGTGAGGCAAATAATGCAGCAGTCCCTTGTTTCTCGTTGGTATGAGATACGTGCCCGCAGTTCGCAAAGTTTGTTGTCCAGTGACTGAACGTTAGCCAGCAAAATGGATGGGAGAGGAGGTCGGAGGGGACGACGTCTGAGTCTGACGAGGACGCCGGCTCTCTTTCCTCTTTTTTTTTCCGGCGGCGTTTCCTCGGTCGCGCCCGCGCAGCCCAGACAAAGGGCTCTGATGCGGTGTCTTTTCAAACAAAGCGCCGGCGTTCAAGAACTCAAAGTCCGGTTTACGCGTTCCGCGACGTAGGAACCAATGTTCACGCACATTCTGGAGACAAAGGGAATTGCGACACCGTGTCTGATCGATAGACAGTTATACAAATGACAACATCCAACACGTAGAAAAAATCAAAAAAACAAGTAAAACAGACGAAAAACTGCAAAGTTTAAAATCATAATCAGAGACGAGCTGCCTTACTCGGAGCTCGCAACACGGCCGAAATACTCTGCACCAAATCCATTTTTTATTAAATATAAAGAAGGATTTTGCATGAAATCCATGTTTTTTTCCATGTTATGTGTTGATGAGCATTAAGCTAAAGAGCCACAAGGTCATGGGAGATGGCCAGGTTGAGGGCAGAAGCAAATTAACCCCACAATAAGTAAAAGCAAATATAACACACATCACACAGAAAATAGTACACAAACAACATAAAAAAACTGCAAACAATATAAATAAACAATGATTTATTATCTTTTCAGTTTGAGTAATGCCCCATGCAGGCACATGAACAGACCTCTTTGGAGGCTCTTTGGCCTGCAATTGTTGATTCCACACCAATATGGTAATCTATTTAAAAATGACATTTAATGTAGCATCACATGTCTGTTAAAATGCTGCTTCACTATATTTTATGCCCTTCGGTGATTGTTTTACCAGATTAGGTGATTGCCACTAAGTGTCCTGTTGCTTCAGACACGGCTCCTGAAACTGCTGCATCTGCCCCCCTCTAAAACCTACTTTGTATCATTTTGTATTTGTTTGATAGGAGCACAACAGATTTATGCTCAAAGTAAAATAAAATAATGAAATGAAAATGCTGTATGTAACTTCCATCATGCAATTAGCAACATATTTATCACCCCACACACTCAAATGCAATTAACTTTGTTTCTATTTTTTGTAAAATGCTGTATGTAACTTCCATCATGCAATTAACTTTGTTTCTATTTTTTGTTCACTAAGTCACGCTTTGGTGGATCAAAGTTGACTTTGCTAAAACCCAACTTAGTGGATCGGAAGACCCCCAGCCCCTCTCCTCCACCCTCTGCATTCTCTCCTTCTCTTCCTAACCCTCTCCTCCTTCCTGAGGACTCCATCTATGGCCTTTGTGAGGACTGCCATCACCCCTTTATTCTCTGTGAGGAAACCAACCCCAGACACCACCACTTGACCGGCTCTTCACCCATCGGTTGATGGTGTGGATGCCTCTACCACCTGTGAAAAGTGAGGGTTTTCTGTCCAGCTTGTGGCAAGAACCTGACAGGCTATATATACACAAGTCTTGAAATTATTATTTTTTAGTCATCAACTATGTTTTTGTCCTGTTGTTTTATGTTTAATAGACAATAATGTGCAATAATAATTCCCCGCACTGCATAGGATACATAATGCAATGACAAATTCATGGGCACAGTTTCCCTTAATTACTTATTAGTTTGTTTAGTTAGATCATTTACAATTTGAATAAGAAAACAACACCAAAAAACCTAGGGTAATCAAATTTTTTTTGTTGATTACATCATAGATAATTTTTTTTAGGAAATGGTCAGACTGGAATAAATAGCAACACAGTAGCGAACAGTAAATTTAAAAAAATTAACAGAGAGAGGAGCTTGGGTCATCAGATAGACTTGACAAAGTAATGTCATGGTCTTTCCCGAAGCCCTCGTCTTCTTCTTCCTTGCCTTCATTCACATCCTCCAGCATGTCCTCTGTCTCCTTGGGGTCCACCGTCAGGGGCTTTCCAGTCAGACTCAGGAGGTAGTCAACACCAAACAGCTCTTTTATGAAAAGGAACAAAGACACATACACACATGCATTTAAATGACTAAATATATATACATAGATGCAACTGTAATCAGACTTTTATATTTGCAACTCAGTGTAATGGGAATAAAAGTGATTATTCACTCAACTCACAATGCGATACGATTCATGATACTGGTTTTACAATATAATATTTTCCAAATTTTTTTTAAACAATGAGATTTAATTGGAATTGGAAAAGTTTCCTTTTATTATTTCTCAGACAAAATGCTGCACTTTTCTCTGAAATTGAAATATATTTTGTGTAACTTTTTTTTGCATCTTTTAAATAACTAAAATAAATTGGAATTTTAAAACAATTCACAATAATTAAATAGATGAATGATACAAATAAAATAAATCTCTTCATATAGACAAACTAATGTGTTGCCTCTGCTCTTTCCTAGCCTGGGTTATTTATTTTCTTTACTTTTTTTTTTTTTTTTTTTAATTTGAAACAAAAACAGAATGGTCTAACACTGTAATAACAAATATGGTAATAATAATAATACAGCAATGTAATACTACAGAAATTGCAAAATTGTAAAATTAAAAGTGAAAAATGTGAAAAAAGTGTCAAATTAAAACACTGCATAGTCTTCACTGTCTCAGATATGAACTGTTTGTTTTGTTGTTTAATTACCATTAATGACAGACAGCAGCGAGTAAATTTGCACTGAATGCACAGACCCAATATACTGATACACATCCGGTTTTCACCCAACTGTTTTCAAGTCATAAATACATGTAAACACAGTTGGGCATTTTGGCATAATTGTGTGTGTATTTGACTATTCAAGTGCAATAAACTACTTCAGAGAACTGAATTCGCAATCACATGGGTTAGGGTTAGGGTTCACCTTCAGTTGCTCGTCCCTATTGACTTGCATAGTGTTTTTTTCCCCATACTATGCAAGTCAATGGGGACCAGCAACTGAAGGTGAACTATCCCTTTAAGACTGTTACTGCGTCCCAAATGATGCATTATGCACTCATACAGTATGTACTTATGCACTATATACTCAACCATGAAGTATATGGATTTTATAAGGTTATTTTGTCATTAATAATCAGAATCTGATAGCCCCTCCCCCTTTGCTATGAAATTAAAACTGCGACAGCTGAGTGCATGAAGTGTTCAGCTTAATTTTTTGGTTATTTAAGTGCATCATCTGGGTATTTGATGTGCACTTTTTCTTTTTGAAATTTTTGGTTTGAAATACAATAGTGTATTAGTACGTGATTTGGGACGCACCTTGTGTCTTAAGAACTAGTTTGACCAACTAGCAGTTGCCAAGGGGTAATCAGGCTTACTTTTCCAATACAAATAAGACCAATCTAACTTTTCATAACTGAATTTAAAAAACTATGACCAGTCTTGGAAAAAAAAATGAGATGACTGACTTTTTAAGACTAGTCTAAATGGTTTTTGCAACTGGCCCCAGGTGGCACTTATGAACAGCAGAAAAGAGCTGTTTCCACGAAAACCAATGTAAACAAAGCTGCTAAATACTGCTTTATTACACGGAGGGAAGATGGAAAGCACATGCCATGGAACCTTTCTGAAGACAGTCGGTTTTCTATTATGCATTCATACAAATAATTCAATCATGCATTCTTTCATATAATTTCCCTCAGCAGTCTGTGTTCAGTCATGTTTTCACACAAAACAAAACTACTTTGCATGTTGCACCTGCGTGAGACTCTTAATAACTTTTATTAAAGCTGAGCAGTATTTACTGTGAGTTTTTAAAATCGTGATAATCAAATGGGTTTAATGATAATTAATATATGAAACGGGATAATTAAAATAACCTCATGGCCGACATGTCTTGGTGAGCTACCTTCAATCAGGCCATGAGCTACTGGAAGCTCGCAAGTGACGTGTTGGAGACTCCTGAGTTAAAGTTAAGGACTGATTTTTGACTTGACAAAGTCTTGTCTAAAAGTTTGAAATAGCTTTTTAAAAGTTTAAAGTTTGAAGTTTACTCAGATAAGACAGACCAATAAAAACTCAACCAGACCATATTATATTACTAGTTCAGAGCCCATTAGACCTTATCAACCTGCTAAGAAACTAGAAAACTTAAAAAACACCAAGCGTCCTCTGCTGGGATTGCTAGGCAATGTTAACATGTTGCTGGCATGTTCTTAGTTTTTGTTAGCATGCTTTAGCATATTTTAATGTTGCATATTTTAACACATTGTTTTGGCATATTGTTAGCATGTTTCTATCCTGTTTTAGGACATTGCTAGCATGTTTTACTACGTTGTTAACATGTCCAACACATTGATAGCAAGTGACAAGCAACATGATAAACAGGATTTTTTTGATTTGTGTACATGTTGAATTGTCTGATAAGTATAGTCTGCAAAAAGACTGTTGCTTCTGATGTAATTACTCATTAAACTGAATTTTATGATATTTCACAATATATTATCATTATTTTTGGTGTACTTAATGTGCCATAAATAATGCTAAATTAATGAACGTAACTGTAATAGCAGAACATGTATAGATATTACTTAAAAAATAAAAATAAAATAATTTTAAAAGGGTGCAATGTGAACATGTTTTTCTGTGGCAGCACAGGTTTGCTGTCGCTCTGTTTACATTACGCCACTGCATCAGACTGCTCTGACTCACATTCACCAGCTGCAGGTTAGCATTAGCCAGGATCAACTGCTGTTTCTTGCAGTAATCCTGTAAAATTAGGGACCATGTAGTCTCCTTCACACCGGGAACCCTGTGGATCTGATTAAAATTGCATCCACTCATGTTTAGCACATTACCAGCATGTTGCTAGCATGTTTTAACGCATGTTTAGCCAGTTGGTAGCATGAATTTACATATTTTCTAACACATTTCTAACATGTTTTAGCATACCAATAGCTTTTTCTTTTAACTGATAGCATGTTATAAAAAAAATCAAACTGATGTGGATGAGTGACGTAATATCTGAGAATCATAAAATTATCAGGCCCACAGAGGGCCGTGCACAGACATTTTGAGGGGCAGTGGCCCAAACCAAAACAAGGGACACAAGGAGGGTGGGTGCTTGTTAATACAAATTATTACATGGCTCTGTGGAATACTTGATTCTGATTGGTCAGTCGCGACATTCCGAGATATGTTATCCATCGATAACAAGCTGTAAAAGCTAATAACACAGTCTCATCCGGGTAACAGCAGTCGACGCTGTACTCTTGCTTGAACTATTTTAAGCAATATACTAAGCTTTGCGTTTGTTTAGCTAATAAAATATTAAAACTCGATTCAAAATGGTGTACAATTGTTTAATTATGTCATCCTGGTATCGCGGACTCGCTCTCGTTTCCATACAAACACAGCTGCTGCAATTTTGCTACGATTGTTTTGTACGCTGTAATGGATTATAAATGTTTTAAAACATTTTCGTCTTAATTCTTTTATTGCCTTAATTATTTTGTGGTGAAATGTTGTGTAATACGTGGTTTGACTGCACCGTTTTGTAAGGGAATTTACAGTTAAAACCCAAGGACCAGATGTGTCGCAATGAAGACCAGGAGTCAGAGATGCGTTCAATTAAAGAAAAATTTACTGAAGAACATGGTTTGCAGTTTCATCAGCAGAAGTCAGCTTCAGTACTCTCGACGGAGTTCGTAGGCCGCTCTGCGTACAATTCAAAATCAGCAACAATTATACCCAGACAGAGGATACAAATTGCGTCAATGCATAAGTCAACAAAATTCTGATAGGTTCCAAAACCTAGATAAACTCTCTAAAGACGTATATATCTGATAAGCTGGACATTGGCAGTTGAACGTTTGTCCTGGGACTGTCTGAGCTTCTCCCTGTACAGACAGATACTAACACACATACGCAGAAAACATATCAGAACTTCAAGGCCGTCTAGCCCTAGCTAGAATTTTATCAGTATGGTTTGTTACACACACACTATGAAGTCATCATCTTAGAGAGTAGAAGTACAGCATAAAGCAGGATTCTTTAATATCTCATAAGCGCCCATAAGGTTACACATTTTGCTCTTGCCATAACTTGATTAATAGTCAAACAAGAAATAATGTAATAATATAGTTAATATCAATATGAAGGATATAGCAACTCGGCATCCACTCCTTCAGTTTAGCTTAAATGTCCGTTTAGTTTGAATTTGCCGCTTGCTTGCAACTGCTGTCTTCATGGAAGCTTTGCATTCAAAAATTTCAACTCAAATCAATATTTTGCATCTAATTATTTACTTATGTGGCAAGTAGCCATGTAATATGCGGGATAATGTACATCCAGCCGGTTGTTCTCGCAGAATAAACCCCTTCAGGCTGATACAAGACCTGAAGTCCTGATCACCCTGTTGGGGTTTATTCTGTGAGAACAACCGGCAGGATGTACATTATCCCTTACTTATCCAGTTGTTACAAATATACAATTTAAAGAGAAGATAGCCCACTCTGTAATAATTTATTACTAAATTATTTATTACTTTATTGTAGATGTTTTGATAAGAGTGGGCTCTCCCTCACTCTCTGAGCCTGCTTCTGTCTCATCTTCAATGGAAGAAGTGGAGAGTGGGATAAGTTGAGCCAGAGGGTAAGTTGACCCACCCCCTGCATCTTGACAACTGTACACTTTTTTATGACATGTGACCATGTATTTTGGAACCACCCATCATTTCTGCCAGACTGTGAAAAGGAGAAACACATGGGGGGAATGGAAGGCACCATGGCTGTAGCCAGGGTTTGAAGATTAGTGTGGTCTGGGTGGGAATTGTGCTATAGTAACCCCACTCATTATATACACTAATCACTTTAAAATAGACAAATACAGATGTTTGTGAAAGATGTTTTCTTTGTTTTGGAGGAATGAGCATTGTTAAATTATTTCACATTGCACCATTACTTTAGGTTAGGGATATATAATTTTATCAGTTGTTTATTATTCATTCAGCAATACTGGTGTTCAACATATTGTTTCAGAAATGCAAACAGTTAAATATTGAAATTTAAACTTCATTTGGTTGATTTTATGTTGTTAAAGTTAACTGTAAGAAAAGAAATATGACTGTCTGTAAAAGGAAATGATTAAATTAGTTTTTAAATTATTATTTCACATGGGTTTGAATCAGATTTGGTCAGATGCTCATTTTAAACACAGATGGTGCATCTTACCCACTGACTCGACTCAGGTCAACTTACCCCAAACCTGGGTTAAACTGAGCCATGGGAACACTTTTTTTATAAGAAGCCATATTTTTAGAACCCTTTGTCATAGATACATTCCGATCATTTAAAATGATAGGAATACTTTCATTTGGATAGGACAGATACTTTAATTGTACTTCTGCGTCATTTTAAATTATCTTGAGGACCACAATAGTAAAAAATGGCTAATCTTACCCCACTCTCCCCATAAGTATTAGACATTTAATTTAATATTTTACTGCATAAATCTATATTATATAGCTACTAATAAACAACTAATTTAGAACATTTATACTATATTTTTAACTATTTATAGGCCTACTATTAATATGGTTTTAATAAAATGTGATGTGTTCTGGATTACTAGTATCAAGACAGGTGATTATAATGGGAAATATACTTAATTACAAGAATGAAAGTGTGACAAACTGCTAAATATTCTATATGATGATTTACCTGCATGCTGGCTTGCTGGAGCTTTGTATTCATGTTTGCAATGTTGAACTGCCTTTAGCAGCCTCCCTACGCACTTTCTCTCTCTGTCTTCTTTTTTGTGAAGGCATTTATTTATTTATTTATTTTTGTCTATACAAAGTGTGCCAACAACAGAAAAATTGGTTTTATCTATATTATATCTGCTCAGGTACAATAATTTGATTACAATAATTTGATTAGATTCACACAGATTGTGAGTGATGCTGTGGAGCAGCGGGAAACACGGAGCGGATTCAGCAAATATTTAGCGGTGTGGTAACAGACAGCTTTGAGCTGGGGTAATGAGGGGATAGGTGAGAGGGGCAGCTCAGCCGATGAGGGCAAAGGGGCAGTCACCTGGCCACCACCCTGTGCATGGCCCTGCTCAACACCATGACTGAGGTGAGTTCTTTGAGCAAGGCACTGAACCCCACTGCAATATATATATATATATATATATATATATATATATATATATATATATATATATATATATATATATATATATATATATTGAGGACTTAACTTACCTATTATTTTGTATTGTTTCTAGTCAAAATATGTGACCCTGGACCACAAAACCAGTCATAAGGGACAGTTGTTGTAAACTGAGATTTTTACATCATCTGAAAGAAACAAACAAACAATATTTGGCAGAGATACAGCTATTTGAAAATCTGGAATCTGAGGGTGCAAAAAAAAAGAAATCTAAATATTGAGAAAATTACCTTTAAAGCTGTCCATATGAAGTCCTTAGCAATGCATATTACTAATCAAAAAGTAAGTTTTGATATTTTTACATTAGGAAATTTACAAAATATCTTCATGGATCATGAACTTTACTTAATATCCTGATGATATTTGGCATAAAAGAAAAATCGATAATTTTGTCATACAATGTATCTTTGGCTATTAAAAGTGAAAGTGACGTTGCATGTGGCCAAGTATGGTGACCCATACTCAGTGGCCAGCCATTTTTTGCTGCGGTGACTGGGGAGCAGTTGGGGGTTTGGTGCCTTGCTCAAGGGCACCTCGGTCGTGGTATTGAAGGTGGGAGAGTGCGCATTACATTCACTCCCCCCACCTACAATCCCTGCGGGTACGAGACTTGAACCCGTAACCACAAGCTACTCATGACTGGTTTTGTGGTCCAGGGTCACATATGTAAAAATTCTTAAATCAAGATGCATTTAGGCCTACTAGATAAGCAAAATGACAAGTATAAGAGAATTTGGCAGATAATTGTACTTTTTTAAGCAAAATACACTTAATTTAGATTCATTCAAGAACCACTGTGGAAGACTCTTTCTGGCAGACTCTGTAATTGGGCTGTCATACGGATGATGATCTGTGGAATCGGTCTCCGTGAGTGTGCGCATTATATATATTAAGCTGAGAAATGCTGTCTTGATCTCACTGGAGCATCTCTGAAAAAAATGTGCTCTTTGGAGGTGAACGTGAAGCGATGGCCCGGCCCACCCACACTCTGGAAAAATACTTTACGCTGCGTTCCAAATTATTATGCAAGTGATATATCAATAGGATTTCGGTACAATAAAGAGTCAGATTTTTGTTTGTGTTGTTTTTCACATCTTTTTAGATAACTGGTATCAATCTCAGACAGGTTTGGTCAATAGTTTGCCAGGTCTTCTTAGGTAAATGGAAACCCTTCTTGAAGAGGTTGTTCCACATTATTAAGCAAGTCACAGTTCTCATGAAATATGGTGAGGAAGAAAGATCTTTCTGAAGATGAAAAGTATGAAACAATGCAATGTCTTGCAAAAGGCATCAAAACAAACTATTTCACGAAAAGCAAATTGAAATTATTGAACTGTCAAAAGATTTGTGAGTGACTTAGAGCACAGAAGATCTTGGTCAGATAAAGATTTATTAAGTTTCTGTCAAACAAATGAACTGTATTGTAATGCCAGCTGTAAAAAAGCCACTGCTGAGCAGCAGACAGGTGTTTGAAGCTACTGGAGTCTCTGACCGCATCTTAAATGACTTTGGATAAATTACCTGGAAAATGTATAAATGCTTGCCATCATATACTTCACTGAAACATTTCAATATAAAAACACATTGTGATTTGCTTCTGGCCAACCTTGTATTAAAATATTTTTGAATGACCCATTTGTAGCTACATGTAAATAATTAGGGAATGTATAGTAGCCTACACTCTCGGAGAAAAAAAGTAGGCTACAAAACTGTCACTGATAGCTTTGTACTTTTTTTCTGAGAATGTGTATGCCGAATTCAAGACTTCAGAAATGGCCTTCAGATATTCACCATAACAAAATCAAGGGTATGATTCTTTAGCCAGTTTGGTTGTGTTCGAACTGTTGAAGACATGTTGATTTGAATCCCAAATCATAATAGTTAGAAACAGCTAGATCGCTTGAACCTATTAGTAGGCCTATATTTGTCTTGATTTTTTTCTGGCCTCGGGTTCCAACACACGGACCAACAGATTTCACCTACCTGGGCACTGCTCAAGAGACTCTCTGTTACTACAGGCTGGTTTGTACCGTTTCCCAGACAAACTACAAATAAGTTTAAAGAGGGTCCAAGGAGCAAGAGGCTTCCAGAGAGAGAGAGAGA
The DNA here is from genome assembly GCF_018340385.1 of Cyprinus carpio. Taxonomy (NCBI): domain Eukaryota; kingdom Metazoa; phylum Chordata; class Actinopteri; order Cypriniformes; family Cyprinidae; genus Cyprinus; species Cyprinus carpio. The sequence goes on along the minus strand of NC_056603.1, from coordinate 13,384,893 downwards.
AAAAAACTATCTCCAGCAGTGTTTCACGTTTCGTGAGTTTGCTCTGAGGACCAAACACTTGTCACAAGTGCTCAGTGCTTGGCTTGCTTACAAATTGTAGATTTTTAATCCCAAACTCATGTCCATTATAATCACTGATCTAATCTGTATAAAATGGGCGGTTTGTGCCAAGAAAGACTCAAGGTTGTGCTGGGATTTCACAAACCTGATGCCAGTGCTATATATCGCATTGCAAATGACTCCAATCAAAAGAAAGCTGGGACGAATCTTAGCAAGACAAATAGGTTTCAGATTCATGGAACGCAAGTCTTACTTGGGACAGAGCAATGTACGCTACTATTAAACTAGGGAAAATTTAATTGTGTTTATCTAAATCTAAAGGGACTTCTGTGGATGTAAACAGATGTCTTTGAGATTGCTGGACTGACTTCATTTTACGACTCAATTTGGGACGTTTGCCGGTGTAGTGCCGAAATTTGCACCCTGCCAGATTATGCACCCCCTGGTATTGGTAGGTTTAGGAGTAGGTGTGGGGGAGGGGTTAGGATTAGGGGTGGGGTTGGGATTAGGCAATCAGGTAGCGATTTCAACGAGGGGATGCAGAATCTGGCAGGGGTGAAGAATTCGGCACAACACCTGTAATGCTATCATAATTACGTGCAAAATATAATGATTTAATTCTAATTCTCTCTCTCTCTCTCTCTCTCTCTCTCTCACACACACACACACACACTGACACACACACACACACACACACACACACACACACACACACACACACACACACACACACACACACACACACACACACACATCGCTATAATAAGCACAATAATGTATATAAAAATATATATGACGTTAATCACTTGTTTTTTACTTTTACGTTCAAACGGTAGGTGGCAGCATTCTCATATAATTAAAACCTGATTTCCTGAAACAAAAAATCAAATTCTGTATCAGAAACATTTATTTTGCAATGGAATGAAGACAAATGTGTAATCAGACTTATTCCAATAATTTGCAGTAAATCCAGAACTAATTTTCAAACTGTATACAGTTTTGCAATATATAATATAAATGTATATATTGTTTATATCACATATATAATAATTTATATAGAATAAATTATATTTGTGTAAGTTGAAATTTATTTTTGATATGAGTGTAGAAAGATAGAGATTATATAATAATACAATATATAAAAGTTCAATTCAAGTTTATTTGTATAGCGCTTTTTACAATACAAATCATTGCACAGCAACTTTACAGAAAATTACGTTTCTAAAATATTTAGAAGTAGTTTATCAGTGGTGACTGTCAGTTTACGTACATATGGCAGAAATGTACGGAAAAATCAAAGACGTTATCAAACAGACGATGAACACTATTAACAGCAATTATTATAAGATGCAATCAAACTTAAAGCAAAATGTGGTAGTTCTGTATGTTGTTTCAGGGTTGGCATTATCTGAGGTCCTCTGAGGGGTTGCATCATCTCTTCTCAGGTGTTCTGGATCCAGACTGAAGCTTGTGTAAATCCTAGTTGCCACAAAAACAGAGAAACAAATAGAGACATAATTAGTGTAGCTGCTGTTCCAACCAAGTACAATTAATTTGTTTTACCCAAACTTAAGAATAATAATGAGCATTTGATCAGATATAACTGCAGTCCAAGATTATGAGATGCATTATTTGAATGCTTGGCCAAAGAGATGAGTCTTTAATCTTTAATTTTAAAGATTTAAACAGAGAGAGTGTGTCTGAACCCCGAACATTATCAGGAAGGCTATTCCGGAGTTTGGGAGCAAAATGCAAAAAAACTCTACCTCCTTTAGTGGACTTTGCTGTCCTAAGTACTACCAAAAGTCCAGACTTTTGCGACCTTAGGGAGCGGGATGGATTGTAAAGTGCTAGAAGACTAGTTAGGTACGCAGGAGCTGAACCATTACGGGCCTTGTAGGTAAGTAATAATATTTTGTAACTGATATGGAACTTAATAGGTAGCCAGAGCAGAGACTGTAAAATTGGGGTAATATGATCATTTTTTCTTGACCTGGTAAGGACTCTAGCCGCTGCATTTTGGACTACCTGTAGCTTGTTTATTGAAGATGCAGGACAACCACCTAGCAGTGCATTACAATAGTGCAGTCTAGAGGTCATGAATGCATGAACTAGCTTTTCTAGGAAGGAGCACAATTGAGCAGACACAACTTTTTCTAAAATTTTAGACAAAAGTATATTTTTAAACAATATTTTTCCTTTAATATTTTTAGATGCATTTTATATAATATTTTCTACTGTGTCTGTTATTTATTTTTTAATAATATGAGATACATTTCTTTCACTCCCTTGGAAGTGAATTAATTTTGCTTTTGAAAGCCTCGTTTACTAGCATGGTCCATTTGCTATCCTGGGGTGCATTTCCCAAAAGCATTAGCCAACTATGGATGGTTGTAAGTTCCATTGAACTCTATTGGTAATGACAGAACTTGCGACCATAGTTGCTTTTAAAGAAACGCACCCCTGTTCAGTGGGAGAGAATCACTGATAGTAGTTTTTAGTTGAGTGGTTTCTTCTGTGACCTTCTGAAAGTACACTTTGGCATCAAGACATCTCAAGTTTCTGCATTTTTCATCAAGATGTACAACAGATGTGAGATGCTGTTAGATATGACATAACACAGGTCTCTATTTAGTCAAACCACAGAGAAATCCAGCTCACTAAATTGGATCTAATTTTTAATCTTATAATGCCAAAATAAAAAGTAGCCATGCAAAGCTGTGATGACTACATACAGAAGAAGCTTTATGCAGAAAAATGTGCAAAGAGCACTATGATAAACAGGTTAGTGACAGATTGACATATCCACCTGTTTACCTCTAACACTAACATACCTGCCAGCACTGAAGAAATCATGAGAAATTCAGCTGGCCAAGATCTCTGGAGCAACACGCAAGCCAACTCTACCTGCCAAAATCTGCTTTGTGGGCAGCAAAAAACATTATGCAACCACCCCATTTGGAGTTTAAAGTGATTTTGGAGGAAAATAATACAGGATAAAGATGTGCTTGCATTTAAATTGCAGCACGTACAATATGGACCTTGAGTGCAAGGTTAGAAAAACTGCAAAATCCTAAAGCCTGCCTTTTCACCCAACATAGGGTGTCTATATAAATTATTCTGGTTATTTTTTACAGCTGTCTTCATTCAAAGGCATTGTTCACCCAAAAATTAAAATTTGCTGAAAATGTACACACCCTCAGGCTATCCAAGATGTAGATGAGTTTCTTTCTTCATCAACAGATTTGGAGATGTTTAGCATTACATCTCTTGCTCAGCAATGGATCTGTCAGAATGAGAGTCCAAAAAGCTGATAAAAGCATCACAATAATCCACAAGTAATCCACACCTCTCCAGTACATCAGTTAACATCATGTGAAGAGAAAAGCTGTGCGTTTGTAATAAACAAATCCATCATTAAAACACTTCAAGTTCAAGTTGAGCTTTATTTTCATTCCACTACATGTGTGGACATACAGTGAAACGAAATGTCGTGCCTCACAGGACCACGGTGCTACATAAATACAGACATACAACAATGAAGTAAAACAGTATAAACCTATACACAACTGACCTACTGACAGATTTTGATTATAAATATACTATGTATAAATGTTTACCTATATACATAAGCTAAAAAATACAGACTACGAATGCTTCACCTATACTATACCTATACACAACTAACCTGGATTTTGACTTTAAATATACTAAATATAAATGTTTACCTATACATAAAATACAAACTATACAAATGCTACACATAAACACTGTACATGTGCAAAATGAAACATCGTAAGTCAAGCAGCTGGCTGGGGAACAGTGCAAGATGATTACTGAGTCTTTTGTGGGATTATGTACACACGAGTGTGTGTGAAAAGTGTCTTGTGCTGCACAAAATAGATTTGAATTGCATAAAAAAAAGATGTTTCAGACAGTTTTTCTGTGATGTTGTAAGGTTGGGGAGGGGGGTGTTTGAGGGGTTGGGGAGGTGAGATGGTGACAAAAGCACTTTACCCTGTGGTTTCCGGTTAAAACACAAGTCCATAATCCATAATAACGCTGTGAAAAAGTTAATCCCCTGTTGTCCTCTCACGTCAAAATCTTCCAACATATTTGTTTAGAACTGTTTTAGAAGGTTTTCACTTGTAAATGATGCTCAATCTGTGCATATTTCTCTCTTAATTCAGATAAGATGACCTTTCCATTGGAAAAATCAATAGCTTTTCACTTCACATGACAGTAATTGGTGTTATTGTGATGGTTTTATCAGCTGTTTGGACTCTCATTCTGATGGCACCCATTCACTGCAGAGGATTTATTGGTGAGCAAGCAATTTAATGCTAAATTTCTCCAAATCTGTTCTGATGAAGAAACAAATGTATCTACATCTCGGATTGCCTGAGGCTGGGTAACTTTTGGGTGAACTATTCTTTGAATAAATGCCTTTAGCTAAAGGAGCCATCCATTTTTAAAACCTGACAAACATATTATATCTGCTTACAATTCAAACGTTTTTCCAAAAGGTAAACAATAAGATTATGCTGCCTTCCATGACACATCATTTGGCATCCTTTGCAAACAAGACAATCCCATAATGCACCAAAAACTCTACACAAAATGGTGGGTTAAGTCATAAATTATAACGAAACTCTATAATAAACATGCACAGACTGAACCTCTGTGTTTTGTAACGTTGTAGACTATATTGCAGCATTTCTCATGTTACGATCAGGATGGATCGCTTATGTTTTCCTCATTTTTAAGTCACTCTGGATAAAAGTGTCTGCTGAATGAATAACTGTAAATTAAATGTCATACTAGCCTTATTTCAGATCACAAAGGACATCTGAGTAAAGGTGACAGTGTGGTGCTTTCCCTCCGAGATAAAGTTTAACTTTAAAAATGAACACGACAGCACGCTTCAAATGACATAATGCTCAATTATTCCCCTTCATTGCTCAGGATGATCAAGTAAAAACTTGCTCAGTGCCAGCGCTAAAAGCCACGGCGATATTTCACTCTCTGCCAAATGATCTGCTGGAAGAATCGAATAAGCTCGACCTCGTCACGCCTGAATACCTCAGACTCATGACACGACGCCGTTTTTCAAGAGAAACTTGCATTTCTATTTTCAGGGGGGCAAGACGAAGAGCGAGGCTGATCAGGCATGCATAATACCCATGAAATAAATCCAGACTGTGAAATGTTTTCCTTTAAAGCACAGCTTTCAGCGCAGATAATGCTCAACAATATTTCAAGGAGGATTGCGCCCCGCTGTTATCCTATAAACGTCTTCTGAGGTTATGAGGTTTAACGAGAGCTATGAATATATACAGCCGAGCACTACAGAGCTTACATTCTTTTAAAATGGGCTCCTGCTACTTAACAGAATCTCATTTCAGGTCATCTGTTGTTTTATTAGTGATGTTTGCTGAGGCTATACCTTAAGCGTGTAACTCATCATGCATTGTTTGTGCCACTTCAAATCGTGCAGCTTGTTGAAAGGAGGTGTATTATTCCTTTTCTAAGCAGTCAGACCTATTATTTTTGCTTGATGTATAATAAAATAGGCAAAAAAAATCCTTAGACTTACATCGAAGGAAGAGATCTAGAAGAAGACATAACATTTGGCTCTTTTGGATATCGTTATGGTTGTATGTTTTGTAAAATTTAGCTGTGTTGACACTGAATCTGGCAATTGGCGTCTAAAGTTAGACTATTGGTGTTGTTTCTCATAAACAGAGATATCCTGATCGTGTGCGTCTGGCCTTTTTTTCTAACTCTGCAGGGAAGGCACAGATGGTACGGATAGAAGTAGAAAAAGAGAATTATATCACCGTTTTTTGAAACAGAACTTGGCTTAGAATTCACTTTGTATCAGTGCTGTTATTCAGCTTGAGTTAATAAAACCGAGAAAACAAAGAAGGACATAACAGACTAATCTTTTGCATGCATTACAACTGCAGCCATCATGCAAATAATTTACAGTGGGATCTAAAGTCTGAGAACACCAATGAAAAATGCATCTGTTTTGCATTTTCTAATTTAAATAAAGGAATAGTTCACCCCACAAATTAAAATTTGCAGAGAAATCACCTCCAGGCAATCACGGATCCTCCGCAGTGAATGGGTGCCATCCAAATGAGATTGTGTCTTGTGAATCAAAAACTCCATTGGTTATGGATTTGATTTTTGTTTTTTACAAAAATGAATATTTTTACTTCACAAGACATTAACTGATGGACTGGAGTGGTGTGGATTATTGTAATGTTTTTATCAGCAGTTTGGACTCTCATGCTGACGGCGCCCATTCACTGCAGAGCATCCATTGGTTCTCCTACTCTGTTCCCATGAAGAAACATACTCATCTACATCTTGGATGGCCTGAGGGTGACTTAAAATAACTTCTTAGTATTTGGATCTTCTTTTGATTTCATTATAGCAGCATTCAAGCTGACAACAAAACTTTTATTTTCAGGACTGTACGGAAAAAAATCTCAGATTTTTAATGTGGTCTTTTAGATCCTGTATATGTTTTTTTATCAGTTTGGTTACGATGTGCACCATTTTCATCAGATCAGAATACTGGCAACAGGACAATGTCAATTGAGCTCTTAAAACACCAGATTCAGAGCATTGCTCCTGTCGTTCCAAACACTTTCAGCATAATTAGGGTGACTAAATGCAATTATTATTTTGTTATTTAAATATTATTTATTTATTTATTTATTTATTTATTTATTTATTTATTTGGTGCGTGAGTTGGTGCATAAAGTGAGATGCTAATGAAAAGTTGAAAATCACACTTTATTATCTAATGCATTTAACTTTTTGCAAATAATTTTGGGACTGTTGGATACAGTTCTCACATGTGCAGGTCATATTATGCATAAATGAAAAGTAAATATATATATATATATATATATATATATATATATATATATATATATATATATATATATATATATATATATATATATAAATCTAGCGATGGCTGTAAAATTAAGATTAATATAATTATGTCTTTCTTTTCAATTTGGGTTGAACACGGTCTTGACAGGTGTCATGACTCATCTCTAAACAGTAAGAAATATACTTGTATATCAGCTCCAAGGAAACGATATGCATGCCTCATACAATTTGCACGCCACTTGTCTGGATAAAAACGCCTTTATTGTCGAGTATGTAAAACACTTTGCAAAGTGCAGCGCGCAAACACTATAGCCATAGGCTCGTGCTGCTAACCTCAATAGTAGCGCGCACTCGTTCCGTCCTGCCAGGCTTATATGACCACGCTTATATCGGCTGGCGTGCCATCTGTCGAGAAACGGGACACATATATCAGGTTTTCTGAACTAGAGCTCCCAAATGAAGCGATAAAAAGGGATGCAGCGTGGTGATGGGAGATAATAATGCAGGAGTAATTCAGGGATGTTTTGGATGTATTGCGTGCCATAACTGAAGGTTTGATGCCCATCCACAGGCTCGTGTTTTGCTGAGTTTGGAGGCGATCGCTCCTGCCTGAATCATTTAGCGCAAAGTTAACCGGCTGGACTATCGACAAACAATATGCGGTTGTTGGTTGGTTTTGTTTTGTCAACTTTTTGGCTTTGGGAAGCGTCGCTTTCTCGCGTTTACACCAATCACTGGGCTGTTCGGATCCCTGAAGGACCAGTGGAAGCTGATAAACTCGCTTCAAAATATGGCTTTACTAATTTGGGTCAGGTAAGCATATTTTTGTGTTTCTAATTTATTTTCCTGGCTAGGCTACTATAAATGATGGGAAACGCATCTGTCAGTTACATGACCAAAAACAAGTTTGGTCATGCATAAATTACGCAAATGTTAAATGTTACAAGTGGTTAAATGTTACGCAAATGTTTAATACGCACTAAAATGCTCTGCTTAGGGCTTTCATACTTCGCACGCAGCGGTTCGTAGGTATATATATATATATATATATATATATAATATATATATATATATATATATATATATATATATATATATATATATATATATATTTATTTTTTTTAACTGGTAAGCAGCTAAAAATCGTCGTGCCAAAATGTAAACAACTCGGTGCTAGAATGATACGGTGAGTTGTTTAGCAATTCAACCAATTATTAACTGTTTTAGCGCTTGGCTAATTAAATATTCATGAGAAGCAACTTTCACGCGCATGTTTTTAGTTTCAGCGAAGTAATTGCGCAAAATGTCTAACAGTAAGATGAAACAAGTTCATTCGCGTGATGAAGAGACGATTATTTTTACAATTTTGTGGCTCCGAGACTAAGAGAACAGAGCGGACCTGCTGATATCAATACAGGTTTTCTCCTGTGGCCCAATGACCCTCTTAATACAAATGAAAAGTGTCCCAAGGTTTTACAAAAGCTTATTGGAAATCTACACGATTACTTAACTCAGTGTACATAGTAATGGAACAAGATAACTCAGGATGGTAAAAAATGATTGAATGTGCTTTTAAACATATAGCTGATTGCTAGGTTCAGCTGATTGTGCTTCAGCACCAATGTTTCACAATAAAGTACGGCAAAACTGTTAATTGTACAAAAGTTAACTTAATTAAACATTGAAATGTATTAATAATACCATAAACTACATAGATTCAACAATATGTAAAATTATCACTTTTGACATTGACTGAAGAAAATATAATTGTACTTTTGTGTTTTGATAGTTTTTGATTGGCGTGGCAGCCAATAATAAATTGCGACTGGTTTGGTGATTGCCCCAAATCATGTGAAGCTGTAGCTATTTAATGCGACTTGCTTATGTGACGTTCCATTGGTTATTTTCAAATGTGTTCCGAATGCTTTGGAAGATTGGAATCTCTAAAAACATGCACCAACAAACCTGAGCACTTGATTGGCTAATACTTTGTTTTTTTGTTGTGGTTTAAAGAGTCCAGACATAGCTCAAAGCATAAATTTCAGTGACATACTAATTCTATGTGTGATATTACAAAAATTGTATGCTGTGCCTTTAAAAATTTCAAGTATCAAAAAGCCACTAGGATTTCCAAATACTGGAAGAGCCTTTGTGTTTCTCTTGGTTGACGGCTGTATTGCTTCATATTCTTGCAGTATGTTCAGAATTGCCCCTCTATCCTTAAATAAACTCTTCTTAACCATGTTTACATCATGAGAACTTGAGTAATCGTACTATGGATTGTTTGAACACGTTGTTCAGCTCTTGTTTCCCAAGTCAACCGCACTGTATGGAATGCACCTCCCTCTTAGAGGGCCTTAGGACATCCGGAGGTGGTGTTTGCTCAAGTTAACACTGTCTAAGCTAATAGTATGCCTTGAATTTGGTGTCTGGGAATTCACTTTTCTCCAGGGCTCCAAGATGATCTCCTCAAACTAACCTTTAAAGTCTGTGAAGCTTTGGTTTGAGAGGATAGCTTGCTCATTGTCCCAGTACAGTGGCAGATCTCTTGTATTTTTTTGTTAAAAGAAAAAAGTGGTCTCTCAACGTTATTTTAAGTCCAATGTGTCACCTAATGCATGTATCTCAGTTCTGCTCAGTGTGTCGTGACAGCAAGTAGAATCGATGTGAGTGAGCAAAAAAAAAAAAAAACTTTTGTGACAGGCTTTCTGTGAGATAAACATGTACATGGATTCTTCTCTACATTTTTGGCAAAGGTATGTTCAGTGTTACACCCTCTCAAATGTTACAAAAGAAAACCTTGTTTTCAATATAAAAATACTCTGCTTAGTGTGTCCTGACAGCAAGGAGAATCAATATGAGTGAGCAAAGAAACATGGAGTTAATTTACAGACAGGCATCCTGAAAGATAAACACATGCATTAATGCAATAATTAATATTTTTGGCAAAGGTATATGCAATAATGTTAGAAAAGAAAACCTTATTTTCAAGATTAAATACTTAAATAATAAGTTCACATATTTGTTTCTCAAAAAGAAGAAAAAAAGCTACAGCCAGTTATTCTACTTTGAAATGTGTGATCTCACTGATCTGTGTCAGAATGTCTGTTTTTGTTTTGGTCTGTGTGACTCCGCCCACTGCCAATTTACCCAATAGTATTTCGACACCCTGCGTTGTCAGTTGGTGAAAAAACACAGCCATGGAAGCCAGCTAACGAACTGGGTCAGAGATCTTAGATTCTACTTGACCTATAAAGCCTCTTCACCCATCTAATTATCTTTATGAGCAGAATCATATTGAAACACAGAAAAATGAACTCATCTACTTACAGTTTAAGGTGAATTCCTGCTGCGCGTCCTCAATCTGGCAACTTGTGTGAACACTCTTGAAATTCGACTGTACCTATTTCAGCTGCAAGCTTTCATCACATACTGCACCTTTAAAAGAATAGTTCACCACAAATGATAATCATTTCATTATTTACTCAGCCTTATCTTGTACCAAATCTGACTATCTTCCAATAACAAACAAAACGAAAAGCAACACAAAAGAAAATCGTTTACACTTTTTCTATACAATGACAGTTCTTAATTATGTCAGCTGTCAAAAAATTCCATTAAAGCAAAATGCCTTTTTTGTGACTTTGGAGCCCCCAACAGTTATAGATACCAAGATCTACAAATCTTCCATCGGTGAAAGTGTAGTGATGAACTTCGATCACGTGGGCCATGATAAACAATCACATCATGGCCTTGACATCATTGAATGTCCGTAAGAGTTGTGCGACAATCAATCATTGTTTACAGATACCATTGAAATGAATAAGAAGTACTGTAAAATTAATCTTTTCTGTTGCAAATTGTCTATGACTTCCCTTATTAAAAATAATACAACTTTTTTTTTTTTTTACTGTAAACTCTAAAAACAGATAAATCCAAATCCAATGTTTGATGTTGGTGCTGACGATTAGTATTTTTGCGACATCTTCACTAAATGTGCATATACTCCCACAAACATACATACTCCCACACTCTCAGGAAAAAAAGGTACAAAAAGCTGTCACTGGGGCAGTATCTTTTCAAAAGGTATACCTTTGTACCTAAAGTATCTATATTGGTACCTTTAAAGTACATATTAGTACTTAAAGTATACATATTAATACCATAGAGCAGGGTTATTCAAATCTTACCCTCGAGGGCCAGTGCACTGCAGAGTTTAGCTCCAACCCTGATCAAACACACCTGAGCATGCTAATCAGTGTCTTCAGGATCAGGCACGTGCATTAGAAAATCACAGGTAGGTGAGTTTGATCAGGGTTGGAGCTAAACTCTGCAGTGCACTGGCCCTCGAGGGTAAGATTTGAATAACCCTGCCATAGAGGAACAAAAATGAACCTTTTGAAAAGGTACCACCCCAGTGATAGCTTTTGCACTTTTTTTTACAAAAAAAGAGTGCAGAACAGACATTTGTTTAGAGCGTGGGAAAGAAACAGAAGTCATTTGCCTTATTAGAAGTCAGTGTACCATCAGAATGATGTTGAAACTGATATTTCAAGGTAAAAAAAAAAAAAAAACTTGTGTGCTATATATTCTGTCTTTAATCATTGAAATGTTCCATCAAAGTTCTAAAATTCTGATTCAAAAATGACATTCCAAGTTTGATGTCATGAAAACTAAAATGAATTTGGAACATTGCAGTTGTGACGTGACAGTTTAAATATGTTGGAAGGAGAATGCCACTTGCAATTATGAAGTTTAAATAATTACATTTGAGTCTGTTCCTTGTTCAAGGGAAAATTATGGAAAATTATGGACTCTCATTGACAAAATAATAGCATGCAGGTTTGGAACAACATGAGAGTGAGTAAATACTAAACTATCCCTTTAAGTGCTTGTCTCATAATTGGTGGTGTGTATGATAGATGTGCTGCGTATCACAGTCAGATCTTGAGGGCAGTAGGCATGTGCCAGCTAGACTTCGCCTTCCATGGCACCACCCACTGTGTGCCATATGTCCATTCTACAGAGATTCACTTTGGCGAACACACTTTTTATGAGGTTGGAACAGCAATCCACATGCATGAAGCTTTTATACTGGAGTCTGTGTTGATATTGGTTCCTTTTGGGTAGATAGCCCCTGCCAAGATGCAATTTCTGTCCACCAAAGCTGTCTGATAAAAGTTCATTTCATGGCTTTCTCAAACGTGCGATCGTGATTTCCCATGCTGTTTTTCATGGTTGTTTGTTCTGTAGATCGGAGGACTGGAGCACCATTACCATTTCCATCACAGCAGGGTGGTCCGCAGATCCGCCTTTGCCACCAGAGGCGCTCACAGCTTCATTCACATGGACCCGAAGGTAAGCCTTCCCTCCTGTGGCCACATTACCATCACCAATCCCTCCACCGATGACAAGAATGACACTTGAAATGCTTGCAAGTTGATGGAATAGTTCACTTAAAAATGAAAGTTTTATGAAAATGTATTTATCCTCAAGCTATCCAGGATGTAAATGAGTTTATTCAGATTTGGAGAAATATAGCATTACATCACTTGATCCTCTGCAGTGAATGGGTGCCGTCAGAATGAGATGAGAGACAGCTGTTAAAAACATCACAATAATCCACAAGTAATCCACACCACTCCAATCCATCAGTTAATGTCTTGAGAAGTGAAATGCTGCATGTTTGTAAGGCCCTGTTTAAACTAGAGGTTGAACGACTTCTGATTTTTTAAAGTTGACTTTTATTTGATGAAAATCGAGTCAAAGTCGACTAGTCGCTGATGACGTCATTAATGGAACAAACGAGTCTGGAGCTGAGACTAGAACACCTTGTGGACAGCTATGGCATATGACACAGCGCTGCCCACATGGCTATTGCTCCTATAACAGCTCATTTTTATCAGTTCTTTTGTCTTTGAGTCATTATATTTCTAACAGATTTCTGTTAGTTCTAAATCATATACAGATAAATTAGCACAGTAAAGATTACATTCATATGAATGCATTAGTGAAAGCAATTGCGTGTGTAAATGAATTCTACCTGATAGTGTCTCTCTAGTAGTTGTGAAGCTGTGGGATCTAGTTATTATGAAATATATGCTTGAACTGTCCAGTGTCTAAGCTATTTTATTGAGAAATCACAGAACAGTGTTTATACATTTCCACTCTGAATGATTCTGTGTGAGCGCGATCTGCGAGTGAGTATGCGCTGTCTGTAGTCTATGTGTGTGCATTACAGTGCAGCAGCGCATTAGATTAAAACGGTGATTAATTTACCTGTACAATAAGCTGTTTTGAATGTACATTCTCCCGTTCAATTTCAAGCATCCAGTAATATAATCACACGTCTTGTGGAGCCTTTCAGAGTATGCATTTATTTGTCATTTTAACTGTTTGGAAACGGAGCGTAAATGTGGAAGTCCTTCAAAGATTTCTTATCCTGTTGCGCCCTCTATAGGACCAGAGACTAATCGACGCCATGGTTAAAGTGTCATGGCAGACCATTGAAGTCAATTAGTCGATTAGTCAGTGCAAACCCTAGTTAACACTTGGTCTTAAGATGCGTTTTGGTCGATCGGATCACAAGTGGACAATGAAGACACATACCCATTTACACCTGCCGTTTTAATCCGTCTCTTCTGTCCACTTTTGACCCCCCTGTGGTGCTGATTACATCAAGAAGAGGGTAAATGGGCAGATGCCTCGGTCGGCGTCAAAACACGAGTGAGAGGGCTTAAGCTATTGCGCACTAATATTATGTCTGCTTGTACTGTTGTTGTTACTTTTCGTGTTATCAGAAAGTAATACTTCTAATTCGGCCCATCAAAGTTTAACTCCTGTCTGATAAGCGTGCGTCCTTGTGTGTATTGCAATGATTATGTATTAGGTGAGTAGGCAGAGATTAGGTGGTCTTTTATGGCTCTCAACCACATCAGAGTCTACACCACAAAAGCAATCCGGTCGAATGTGTTTTTCGACTACCTCTGGAAGTGGTCGAAAGTGGACAAGCTCAAAGCGTTTCACACACCGTTACTTAGTGTTGCCCACATGTGATCTGGTAAACCAAAACGCATCTTAATACCAAGTGTAAACAGGGCATTAGAAACAAATCCATCAAGACGTTTTTAACCTTAGACTGTTGCTTTCAGTTGAAATACGAGTCCTCTATTCAAAATATTGCTACCTCCAGTGAATAAGTCATCTAGTCTGAATCAGGAGAGAAATATGCACAGATCAAGCACTGGTACAAACTGACTAAAACAGATGGTGGAATTTGATGTGAGAGGACATCAGGAGATGGACTTTCTCACTGCAGGAAGCATTATTACTTATTATGGATATTTTGGCCAGAAGTGAGTTTAAAGTTAAAAAGCTTTAATGATGGATTTGTTTCTTACAAAGACACAGTTTTTGGCTTCACAAGACATTAGGCCTAACTGATGGACTGGAGTGGTGTGGATTATTGTGATGTTTTTATCAGCTGTTTGGGCTCTCATTCTGACGGCACCCATTCACTGCAGAGGATCCTTTGGTGAGCAAGTGATGTAATGCTACATTTCTCCAAATCTATTCTGATGAAGAAACAAACTTATACACATCAAATAATTGCAGCCTTAGTGAGCAAAAGAGACTTTTTTTTTTTAAAGACATTTAAAAATCATACCAACCCTAAACTTGTAAATGATAGTGTATGTTAACAAAAACAAAAGTTAAAATGGGAGTTTGCAGCTGCTGTCTTCATGAAAAGTCTCATTTAGTTGATCTAAATGGCCTCAAACAAACCTACTGAATATATTTCAAAAATTTTACGCATAAACTTGGCCCTGCGCAGGCCATCTGACACACGATCTGAGTCTGTGCTGCTGAATCATAAACACCCGCTGATGCCGGAGGGATGGTAGTTAAAATTTACAGCTAAATGTGGCAGCAGTGGTGCATTTATATCATGTTTCATTGTCCGCATGTCCTGCAGTATGCAGAAAGATTTATCTTTGACTTTGATGGCAAGATTTTCAGTACAGTGCAGATTCTGATGTCTCGTAAGTGTCATCACAGACAGAAGGAACAATGTGTCATAAGGATTGAAACAGACTAAAACTAAAGATGAGGATTCAAGAAGTCATGTAAACATTTCACATATTCAGTTCAGCTATTTTCTAAGAGGCCTCATTTTCAATGGTATCTTGCAGTCTGTTTTTTATCAACACTGTACAGGGTGACTTTCAGCCTGGGGTGGTAAAAGCACTCAATGCTCAATATTGCATAATTAAGCAGTAGCCCAGATGGACCCCCTCCCACTACCATGTGCAATGACCGAAATTCACAACGTAAATCTATATCTGAATCTTTATGGAAAGTAATAACAATAATATATATATGTGTGTGTGTGTGTGTGTGTGTGTGTGTGTGTGTGTGTGTGTGTGTGTGTGTGTGTGCGTGTGTGTGTGTGTGTGTGTGTGTGTGTGCGCGTGTGTATTCATACTTTTTTTAAATACGTTTTTGTACCATTTGATGCTCCTCTTTGCAGGGCTTATCACAGATTTTTGTAGCCCAAAATGACTGCAACTTTTCTCAACTTTGCCTCATAAATCCATTTTGTATTACGAATATCACTTGATCTTTGATTAACTGCTTTATTCCTCTTTTGTAAGTTGCTTTGGATTAAAGCATCTGCTAAATGCATTAATGTAAAAGTAACTGGCTGAATTTACATTGCAGTTGCAAGATCGCAAAATCTTGGACGGACTGGTTTATACATCATCAAAATGAACTTAAACTAAAGTGAAACTAAAACTGCAATGCAATAAAACTATAAAAACTTTCACAACTATAATAACCTTTCCTGGGAGGTGTAGCAACCTTTATATGGGGGGCATGTTTTAGGAAATAATTATATATTTAGACTTTACTAAGGGCAGAATTGTGTTAGTCACATAGGCTATACAAAATATTTCAAAGTATTTTAATAAATTTTAATTGTCTTTACAGTCCCACTACATCTAGTGCCTATTTACCATTGTTTGTCTTTTGGCAAATCAGGTAGGAGTACTGCTGTTGAATATTAATTATGACTACCCAATGAATATTCATGAGCCAAGCTGTTAAGTTCTGTTACAATTGTGTCCTCCCTACTTTTCACATGGCCGTTCAGCCTCTCCATCTTACACGTTAACTCACATTGGTCCCGGACGCATTTAATATGACGAGCAGCCGTATTTGTCCAAGACTTCATTTGACAGAGCAGCCAGGCATTCAAAGTCAAGCTGTTTCCAGGGTTTGGAAAGTGGCGCTCTCCTGCTAAGATTATCTCCTCCCGACAGCCGGCATCTCGGGAGTAATAAAACAGTCCAGGTCTATTGGAGGGCATCTGACGGAGGGCCTCTGATCATATCCTGCCCCGGGCTATGTGTACAAATGGTGCGGTGTGGTAAATGCCTAATAACCCATTTCATCATTGTCAGGCCACAGGCAGAGGCCATGCGAGGCAGCGCAAAATGTTTTGTTACTGCAAGCAAAGAGCTGTCAAGCCTGAAAAGAACATAAAAAAACAGCTCTTCCAATAGATGTGTTGTTGTCCTCACCTTTATCTTTCATGTCTGACATGCAGTGTTCAACCTGCTGGTGTTGCATTGAGATAAAAAACACTAGCGTTCAATAAGTAATTACACTACTGTTCAAAAGTGTGGGGTCAGTATGATTTATTTATTTTATTTGTTTTAGAAATGAGTGCTTTCATTCAACAGAGATGCATTACATTTCTAATGTTACAAAAGATATTTGTTTCAAATAAATGCTGTTCTATACTATTCATCAAAACATCCTGAGGAAAATGTATCAGCATTTCTTTTTCCAAATAAATCATTTTGAGCAGCACAACTGTTTTCAACAATGATATTAAAAAAATATATATATTTTTTTTTAAGTTTCTGGAGCAGCAAATCAGCATATTAGAATGATTTCTGAAGGATCATGTGACACTGAAGACTGGAGTAATAATGCTGAAAATTCAGCTTTGCATCACAGGAATGAATTATTTTTTTAAATTATATTCAAATAGAAAACTATTATTTTAAATTGTAATAATATTTCACAATATTACTGTTTTTTCTGTATTTTTGATCAAATAAATGCAGGCTTGATGAGCAGAAGAGACTTCTTTCAAAAACATTTAAAATAGTAATGTTTCCAAACTTTTGACCTGTACTGTACTTCAAATCAAGTGAAAGGCATAGTCTTTTCTTGTTATTCAGTACATGAGTTGTTGAATTGGTGTGCATTTTAAATCCAAATTAATCCATTTTAAACGGCTTAAACAACAAATTTTTATGTTTTCATTTTTGTATAACTATAATACATGCCGTTTTCATGAAGTCATATTTATTGAGACACTACTTTTCCTCTCTCATCACATTCAATTCAGCCTCCAACTCGCTGGAGATTCATTTGTGGTTTAGGGGTTTTTCAGTACAATTCAAACATGTAAGAATCATTAATGCGACCAAATGTAATTTTGTACTGTTTATTTCTTTATTTATTTAATACTTAGAACCAATTTTGAATAAGAATGTGTTCTTGATTCCTGACCCATCCATGCATTTATAGCACTGGGACTGTAACATAGAAAGATGTAATTATTGCAGTATGTGATTTTCATTACATTTCCCTCTGGACCTTTTTAATGAAAGCAAGAAAGCATCGTGCGCTAGTGATTCGAAAGTTAAGCTTTTCTGAGAGGCACCACAAATTCGGGCATTGCCGCTGGACAGATAAATCTACAGGCATGGCTGCGTGACTTTTCTAATTAGAAGACTAGTGCACATCCCTTATTTACAACAGATGATGCATTTCAAGGGAAGGATACAGAGATCTAGATAGATCTGGATGAGCTCAGTGCTGTGCTAGTCGATATGAAATGCACATTTTTTTGACACACACATTCATTGTTGGTTTTATATTAAATATTCAAGGTGAAATATGATTCCAGTAAGCAAATGTAATAATTATAAATGAAATAGCTCATACTTGGCAGAGCAAACTCTTTCACTACTGTTAAAAATATAGTTTGGGGTTAGTAATATTTTTTTTGGAGGAAATAAGGTTTTTTTTTTTTTTAAATCCATGCAGTTTACTGAAAATGCGATCAAAAGTGTCAGTAAAGACATTTATGAAAATATATTTGATGTAATAGTTTTTTTTTTTTTTTTTGAAAAAAACAAAATCATGGTTTCCATGAGCAGCAAATCAGTATATTAGAATGATTTCTGAAGGATCATTTGACACTGAAGGCTGGAGTAATGATGCTGAAAATTCATCTTTGCATCACAGAAATAAATTACATTTTACAATATATTCACATGGAAAACATTTTTCAAATTGTAATAATATTTCCATATTTTATTAAAAATACAGTAAAAAATTATTAAGCATAAGAAACTCCTTTTAAAAACTTTAGTGTATATGACATTAATGATTCCCTGAATCATGACTTCTTGAGGTGTGCTACTACTTTTCTAATTGAACAGACATATAATTTGTATTGTGTTTCATAAAATGGAATTATTAATAAAATCTCTGAATATGACTATATTTTTTCCTCAGACTGGACTTAGGGAAAGCATGTCTCGGAGTACTGTATTCCCATTTGTTTCTCCTCAGAATCTGATGACTTCATAAGCCTCATGTAATGGAAAAGCTAGAGCGTGACTAAATACAGGCCATACGTTTCACAGCCGTGTTTATGTGCATGAAGGTGAGCCGAAACTGTTTAGTCTTTGATAACCTAGGCTCTTCCTGCAGGTTGACTGGGCGCAGCAGCAGGTGGTGAAGACGCGAGTCAAACGTCACGCCAGGAGTGACCCGAGCTACATCCACTTCAACGATCCCAAGTGGTCCAACATGTGGTACATTGTTAGTAGATATTTCACACATTCTTTCCTGTATTGCATATCTGCGCTGTCTTTACTTTTGACCCTTTTTTTCTAGTGAAGTTATTTAGCAAATGAATCGTTGCCGTTTCCAGTGACTCCTAGAGAAAAGGGCCAGTGATTTGCGCTTCATTAACCTAGCTCGTTTGTGAAGCTCCTGTTGTTTTATTTGTTTTATAGCAGGGCTGTTTCCTCTGCCCTTGCCTCATAAAAACCGAACTCTGTGAAAGCAGTGTATGTGAACCAGTTTGTTTCCCTAACAAGCTTGATGCTATTGAATTACAAATGAATGTATGTTGTGGGTTCCGAGATGTCGGGAAGAAATTAATGAGCTATAATGCTAACGCTGGCACCCATCAGGCCAAATTACAGTCATAAGCATCATTTCATCATTTAGTTGTTTAAGAATCAAGAATTCCCTCAACAAGCCAATGTTATTCCAGCATATAAGCTCTGTGACCAACCCCAGTTTATGATTCTTTAAAGTTTTGTTCATCAAGAACATCTTCATATATTAACACAACTTTTATGAATTTTGAAGCCTAAATACAACCGTCAGAACTAAAAAGCTAAAGTTAGGTTATAAGCAAACTACTCCACGATTGCATGACTTTTACATCACCAGACGACAGCTTGTGATAACAATTTCAATCTTTATTTAAAGAACACGTTTCCTGATATTGAAGCTTGTTTCCACCATGGGAAAAACATGTAATTTAAACTTTTTATTTCTTTTCAGAATTAAAAACGTCTGAATTGTGAGATTTAAATGCAAAGTTGTGAGATATAAACTTGCTATAGTAAAAAAAAAAAAATACAGTCAAACCAAAAATTATTCAGACACCATTAACATTTCTCACATGATCACAGTTTATTTGCTATAGTTTAGAAAATGTTTATAAATTATGACAAGAACTCAGAACAAATTCATCTTGATAATGTCAGATAACTTTAATAGGAAGGTATATAATGGATTACAATCAACCAAAAATTAATCAGCTGTCAAAATGAAGTACACAATTAGATAATAGCAATTTAAGTCAACCTATTATCAAGCAATGCTTCATTTTGTTCAGTCTGTGGTGTAAAAAGGTTGCATTAGCAATTAAAGAAAAAACACTTAAAGGCTTAGTTCACCCAAAAATGAAAATGAAAATAAATTACTCACTCTCAAGTCATCCTAGGTGTATATGACTTTCTTCTTTCAGACAAATCCAATGTGAGTTATATTAAAAATTGTCTTTGATCTTTCAAGCTGTTTCATGGCACTCAGCGGATGTTGCAGTGCATCAGTCCAAAAGAAGTTAAATAAAAAGCGTTCATCCATAAAAAATGTCTCTCACGGCTCCAGGGGGTGAACAAATTCCTCCTGTAGCGACTCGATGTGTTTTTGTAAGAAAAATATCCATATTCAAAATGTAATAATCACTTTAATGTAGCTTGCACCAACTGTTGCACACTGAAGCAGCTCCGCGAGGATGACGGATGAGTTCGGCGTTGCGCATGCACCAATGAGTCTCGTGAAAACCAACGTTTGTTTACAGGATCAAAGGAAGCAAAGTTTCCTTACTTTAGCAAAGGAAAACCAGTCTCCTCTTGGCTTATATAGAAATCCTCCGACATTCTTCTTTACAAATCCTCGTTTTGTACTTCTAAATAGTGACCTTTGTTTTAACCTCTCCCCGGTGCTTCCGCATTTGTCACTTCTGAGCTGCGCATGCGCAAAGCTGACTTCCATATGTATCAGCCCGGAGCTGCTTCCATTTACAACAGTGAGCGCAAGCTAGATTAAATTGATAATTACATTTTAAATATAATAATTAAAATATATAAATATAAAATTTTTGTTACAAAAACGCATCGAATCGCCACAGGCGGACTTTGTTCACCCCCCTGAGCCATGTAAGACACTTTTTATTAAGAATGGGTGTTTTTATTTCACTTCACTTTTTATCCTCGCTTACATATATAGAACTATATTACTATATGACTATATGAACTATAGTGTCCTGCACCCACTAGTTAATAGTTTTTATATATATTCTGTGGAGGGAAAAAAAACAGAATTGCAAGTTATAAACTCAGAATTGGAAGATATAAAATCAGAATTACAAGATATAAAATCAGATTTGCGAGATATAAACTTAGAATTATGAGATATAAACTTAGAATTATGAGATATAAATGTAGAATTATTAAATATAAACTTAGATTTATGAGAAATAAACTATATAAACTATCTCATAATTCTAAGTTTATATCTCATAATTCTAAGTTTATATCTCATAATTCTAAGTTTATATCTCATAATTCTGATTTTATAGCTCATAATTATGAAATATAAACTTAGAATTATGAGATATAAACTTAGAATTATGAGATATAAACTCAGAATTGTAAGATATAAAATCAGAATTACGAGATATAAGTCGTGGGGGAAGTCGTGGGCTCGAGTCTCGGGCCGGCAATACCACGACTGAGATGCCCTTGAGCAAGGCACCGAACCCCCAAATGCTACCCGGGCGCCGCAGCATAAATGGCTGCACACTGCTCCGGGTGTGTGTTCATGGTGCGTGTGTGCACTTTGGATGGGTTAAATGCAGAGCACGAATTCTGAGTATGGGTCACCATACTTGGATGTATGTCACGTCATTTAAACTCAGAATTACAAGATATAAAATCAGAATTGCGAGATATAAACTCAGAATTATGAGATATAAACTCAGAATTATGATATATATAAATTTAGAATTATGAGATAAAACACTACAATTGGAAAATACTATAAATAAAAAAAATACTATTAAAAAAAGTTTAATTTAGAATAGCTTGCAAGAGTGTGAATATGAAAACAACTAGTCTGTAAATATGGACTAGTGTAGATTTTACATCAGAATACTGTCAAGTTAGAATTGAAACACAGCCCTCTGAATTCTTCCATTTCTGATGATTGTCTTAATTACGTGCTGTTGACTCTTTGTTAGTCTAGTTTGAAAGCAAACGGGTAAAAAAAAATGAGAAGAAAATGTGTCAATCAGTTCTGATTCAGTAAATCGACTCAAACTCAAACAGATTCAGTGATTGGTTTATGTCATATTGGAGATTGCATCTGCTCTATAATGATCCAAGAAGCAAGATGGGGGTTAAATGATTCATAAAATAAGAAAGCAGAGGCCAAACAGTCTGTTTACTGAATATAAATCTTTTCTCTTTGAATCTGAGCTTTCCAAGTCAAGCCATAAAAGGACAAACACACACACACACACACGCACACTTATAGGCAAAAGTAGCTTCATGAATTGTCCTTCTTCACTCTATAATGATTGTTTATGTTTGTGCTGTACTTCTGCTCCTTTTTCATCAAGCTTCACATTGATTACTGATTGAAGAGTCGTCTTGAAAAAAAATCCCTGAAAAAATGTTGCTCTGGTAATTTTTTCCCCTCCAAAGTGTCTTCGAAGGACTGTAGACCTTCTCAATTATATGCAAATCCTTCTGTTCTCCATATATCAGTATCAAACACTAGACGATTAATGGTTAATCCATTAGAGCTGATGTTTTCAGACATTATTAAAGCACATTCTGTGTTTATTTGCACTTATATGATTAATATTCTAGTACAAAGGAATCCTCTGAAGTTGACTTCACACTGGGACGTCTTTGTTGATCGTGTCCTCAAATACGGCATTGAAAAGAATCTTAAATGAGACCCTCAAGGACACGCAAACCTCTGCTGCTGAATAAACATGAATCGTCCTGTTTAATTTACAGGTTCACGCGGCCGTTTGTTATGACATATTTCCTCACAGACGGATTGAGTCATAAGATTACTCAAGTAATAAAGGCTTGTGTTTCTGGAGAGCCGAGAATATTGCTTCCAATTGTCTTCCAGTGTTTCCTGTTTTCAAAGTCGAATGCGTGTGTCTGAAACTGATTGCAAGTGAAGCCATGTTCACGCTGATGTTGATGACTTTTCACTGTTTTCCAGCACTGTAGTGATAAAAACAGCCGTTGCCGTTCGGAAATGAATATCCTTGCGGCCTGGCAGAGAGGCTACACCGGTCGAAATGTGGTCATCACCATCTTGGACGACGGTATTGAGAGGAACCATCCGGATCTGGCACAGAATTATGTGAGATTATCTTGATCTCCTGTTGCAGATCATTGATGATTGTTGTAAATGCATTTTTATTAAGGCAAGACACTTAAGGCAGAAATATTGTTTTTTCTTGAACTGGTCAATTGTTGAGATTTTGGGTTTTTCATAACTTGTCTTCTTTCAGACAAGTAACACCCTAAATACACATTTAAGTTTATTGTATTATACTTTATCATTTTTTTGTCTGTAGATTTGAGTTATATAGATATCTTTAAAGTCTAAAAATGTTAAAACAAAACAAGAATTTTAAATCTGGCTTAATTCTTAAATTCTGGAGATGTATGCAAATGCATATTTAAACAGATAATACCTCATTTGTATATTTAAACATAACATTTCAGAACACTTGTAATAAAAAATGTTCGTAATTCTTGATGAAATCAATCAGCTGTGGAAGATTTTGATTAAGTTCATTTATGTATTATTAACTGATTACTAGTTTATTTTTATTTATTATTAATTTTTAGTTTTACCTTGGGGTGTCTTGACTTAAGTGTTATTTTAATATCATAAATATAGTATGATAGTTTTATTAATATTTTATGCTTTATTTTACATTTAATTTAATGTCCATAGTTTTTTATTTTTATTTCAGTTTTAGTTTTATTATTTTCCGTTTCAGCTTTAACTTAACAGAAATTTGAAATATTTCCTTGGTAACTACACTGTAAAAATATTTTTTTAAAATTGTAAATAAGAAAGATTATTGGAGTAGGTTTTACAAGAAAGTACTGTTTCAATATTTTTACTTCAAAGTTTCAATTCAGTTAATTTAATTCAGTGCATTACTTGCTGGGGGTTTTTGTAATCGTGAAATTTACTTGCAATTTTTACAACAATTTTATACCGATTCAATATTTGTACTTAAAATTTTCAAATTTAATTCAATGTTACTTGCCTTTTTTTGTAATTATTGGTGAAATTAACTAGCAATTTTGACACCAATTTTGGTTCAGTCTAATATTTACTCACAGTATAACTGAAAGCTTCTATTTCAGTTAAGAGCTTTAATTTTTTTGAGTTCATGTAAATGTTTTTAATAGTTTCAGTTTTAATTAACAATATTAGCACTACTCAACACAGTATGATTTATAACTGTTTGTTATATATTTTAGGACTGTAGATCTCTAGAGAAGAAAACAAAAAGTTAATTTCACTCGTGATTTATTCAATGTGTTTTGTGCATCATTTAGGACCAGCTGGCGAGCTACGATGTGAATGGAAACGACTACGACCCGTCCCCACGATACGACTCCAGCAACGAGAACAAGTGAGTCCCGATGTCTTCAAAATTACACTTGTGTTAAACATGCCTCATTTGCTGCAAACAGGTGCGTGTCTCGCTTTGAGTGATCATGAGGTGAGTAAATGAAAACATCACATCCTGTAAGCAGTGAGATTATCTAATAAACCCGGTGAGACTTCATAATGATCTTGTGTGGAAGAAAGTGAGCTCTGAACATCTCAGTTTTATTTTTGATCTGTAAAGGTAAAGATGCGTTTCATTTCTGTGCCAGCAGCAGACTGGAAATGTTGACTTCACAGAGTCTCACCTGCAAGCTGGTAAAGCTTGAAGATTGATTTGAAGTTTGAAGGTCACTATATTTGTGTAGGTTAAATAACTGCTTCATCTGAAGAAAGATTTGAAATTCAGTAGGTGAATCAGTAGGGGTCATTGCGGTTACATGCTCACGTGCCGTTTCTATGCTATATGGTCACGAAAACTTATCATTTGCACATGTTATAAAGCATTGCTGTTTAAAAACAAGTGATTTTTAAGCCATTGACATGCAATCAGCAGCAAAGGAGAACTTATTTTGCTGTATGCTTGCGCTGTCTGAGAGACAGTTTCTCGTGCGCCCGCGAAGATGTTGCTCATAGTGAATGTGAGCATTGAACTTATTTTTGCTGCTTTATAGGCCTTGAACGCTTAAATACACACACTTATATGTGTCAAAATGCTCATCTTTGCAAGCATCCTTTTAAAAACAGTAATTTAGGTCTTCAAGTGAAAGCAAACAGCTGGGCTAGAAAACACATGTAAACGTATATTGTATCTGGGCAGCTCTTAAAGTGACAGCAGTAAACGTCTCATTCCTCCTGACATAAACACCAATCAAACAACAAAAAACATAAAATCAATCACCACTCATAACTTAAACAATATTGTAACTTTAATAAGAAGAAATATACTGTATATTTAATTTACACAGTGAATATGCAGTGTTTTTATACATTTGATGCTTTATAAAATGTACTGTATGTAGCATTTCTACTGTAGTTTTTTTTTGCTTGTAATTAGTTTCTTATTCTTATTTACTTTTACCTGTTTACTTGTCTTTAGTGAGCTTGTTTTTTTTTTTTTTTTTTTTAGGCTAGTACAGTATTCGTTTTTTTGTGATATTGACATTGGTGACAAGAATTATCATTATGATCAAAAATTTTGATAGATCTTATTTTAAACAAAAATTACTATATAGTGATATATATCTTGTTACGGTAAAATAAAATTACTCGTATCGTGACGGTCATATCGCCCATCCCTATATATCTTGCTAGGCAGTTGCTGGGGTGTTTTGGTAGTTGTTAGCAGTGCAGAGGGTAATGAATTTAATTACAAGTAATGCAAGTTGCGCAATCAGATTACCTTTTTTTTTAAGTTACTGAGTGTTGAACTTTCTTCTCCAGCATCCTATTCTTCTGCAAACCAGAATGGCTCCTTTACTCAGTTCACTTTACTCATTTGCCCAAAATAGAACTTTTTATATTAAAAACAAACAAGCAAGCCCTGGCCAGAAGAGAAAAAGTCATGCAAAAGTCATGTATTAGCACAATTAGTTACCTTTTTAGGGAGTAACACAGTACTGTAATGCATTACTTTTAAAAGTAACTTTCTTCAACACTGGTTGTTAGGGTGTATTACAGTACTGGCTATTTTGGACTGCAGTAGATAATGCTATGATTAACAGAGCAATGTTTTGAAAGTCTGGCATCTTCAAGAGCTGTGATATTTGGAGCCATGCAAATAAAGGCGTAAAGACGGACTGGTGTGGCGTGTCAACAGAATGAACAGGCTTTCTTTTGTGGCGAAAAACACAAAAAAAAAAAAAACCCTATAATATAGACTCTGGTGTATATAAAATAAAAAATTTCTGTCTTTGATAAGCACCTGATTTAATGCTTTTTCTCCGCTCACGCTGCATGTTTACCAATGAACTCTGCCAAGAGCTCAGACAAAACTTCAAAGCACTGTTTTGTTAATACTCATCAGGACATTTGAAACCGGAAAACAAAGCGACGTTCAATTCATTTCTGAAGTGCAGAACGTGCCTCCCAGAGCAGAAACTTAATTGAGTGAGGACAGAAAAAAAACAAACTACTGAGAGAGAATTTGGTAAAGAAGTGCACCGAGCAAACGAGTGTGAGTGAACAATGCACAAGGTAAAAAGGCAATTAATGCATTTCTAATGCAGCCGGCAGTGATCTTGCGCTCCTGTATCCACTCTGACAGTGGTGGATGGAGGATTGACTCTTTAGGTTACCAAAATAAAATCAAAAGTTCACCCTATTTACTTTCTTGCATGATCATGTGACACTGAAGACAGCAGTAATGGTGCTGAAAATTCAGCTTTGCATCACAGGAATAAATTACATTTTAAAGTATATTCAAATATAAAACTATTTTATTTAAATTGTAAAATTTTTTTACATTCATTACTGTATTTTCTTATAAAATGCACTATATTTATTGCATATTGAATATTTTTTTTTTGTATTTAAAATTGCAGCCTGGATAAGCATAAGAGACTTCTTCTAAAATAATTATAGATTTGAAATATATATAAAATATAATATACTAGGGGTGGGTCATATGACCAAATTTGTTATTTCATGATGTGAGAAATTTTACTTCACAGTAATGATGTATATAACAATATATTTATTTAATTATTATAAATAATTTTTAACAATGTTATTTTAGTATCATTGGGATACTATTTATATATTTTGAATATCTAACATTTCGAGTTAGTTTTTTAAGAATATTTTCCATATGTTTATTTTTTTTATTTATAATAATTTTTTATATTTCTATAGTTTTCTTAGTGTATTTTTTTTTGGCCTTTAGCAGTGTGAAGAGGACAGAATAAAATGTGACCCTCTCTGTGAAAACTTTTTTTTTGTGATTTACTGTTTTCTACGTAAAATCTTCATAAGTTAAAGAACATTTTGTGAAAAAGTAACCTTTATATCTTTAATACTGACTGAGTAGGGCCGTGCCAAAGATTGAAATTATAGTGAAATTAATGGTTGAAATCAAACTTTGATGCTTGTAATCTCATAATTAGATTTTGAGACTTCTGCCTGGATTTCACAGAGAGGGTCACAAATAAAGAGATAATAGAAAAGAAAGACTCATGTTTTTAAATTCTGATCAAACTCAAGCTCAAACACACACTAACATATTTATTCTTTGTGTGATTTATGCTTGTATTTATTTTCTTTCCAGACACGGGACACGATGCGCAGGTGAAGTCGCTGCTGTAGCCAACAACTCGCACTGCATTGTGGGTATAGCCTACAACGCCCGCATAGGAGGTACGCGTGAGTCTGTTTACAGTCTACTTACTTCCCTGCTTGCCTTATTTTCTCAGAAATGTCAGATGCTATTTCAGTTTCAGACCCGCCGCAGCTGGTTCTCAACACACACACGGGTCAGCAAAACTGACCGATTGCTGCAAATGGCTAAACCTTGATCGAACAACAGGTTTCAGACGCAATTGGAGTAGATAAGACTGGATTATTCCGCATGTGTGCACAGGATTAAAGTAGCGTGATGCCCCATGCTCCTGTCTGCCTCTGCTTGGAGAGTTCATTAATTTAGTGGACAGTGAACCGCCCGACATTCATGCGCTCGTAAGCAATTAATCCTATGAAAAGGCCGATCAGTTTTAATCAAAAAGCGGATTTCATGATATTCCATCAGCCATCTGGCCATTTTGTTCAGGCCCACAGCTGCGCTGAAAGACACGAATATTTCTTTATTGTACTCGCAGGTGGCAGGACTGACAAATGTATCCTTTGCTCGGACTTGGCGGGGTTTCTGTCCGTCTTGTTCCAGTTGCACCATATGCCAAATGCATAAAGTTTAGCGATGCAACTGTGAGTACAGGATAGGGCAGCATATGCAGGGCTCTTTATTAGGAGCCAAGTGAGAGTTGCATTCATTTGCTTTCATTCATTGTAGCAGTTGGCACTGGAGGCTGTGGCAGCAGTTTGAAGGAAAGTTGTAATATGTGACTTTTACACCAGAGTTCCGTCAGAATTGAATAATTTCTTAACACACTGTTTGTGGACCCAAAAATCTTAAAATCCACAACCGATTAGATATTAAGAGTGTTTGTTAAGCTGGTGCAAAAAATATTATACATTTTTCTAACAAACTTATAAGTTTAAGCGCTAATTTGGACTGTTGAACACTGTAAAAAATAATGTGTTAATAGAGTCAATGCAATGTTTGCATTCATTTAGTCTCTTCAGCACAAACCACAAAAATTCTACATGACAGAAAATCTTTTAAGTGTCAAACATAACAGCATTAAACACTAACAGGTGTTTCCCATCCACTGACCAATTTCCAAGTTAACAAGAAAATTTGATTACGTAACTACAGTTTTAATTTAAAGGGTTCATATGTTGCGATTTCAATTTTTACTTTCTCTTTGGAGTGTTACAAGCTCTTGGTGCATAAAAAAGATCTGTAAAGTTGCAAAGAATAAAGTCTCAAATCCAAAGAGATTTTTTTTATAAAAGTTAAGAGTCAACCAGGCCCTCCTAAAACATCTAGTTCTAACATGCCCCGCATGTCTACGTCACTATGTGGAAAGTTTTGCGTAACACCACCAAAATGTTCACGCAAAGAAAGAAAGCGTAACTTTTATTTTTACTGTTGCCGCTGCCGCCATATTGTGGAGACGCTGTGTGTTTCGTTGTGAAAGACAACAGTAAATCTAATTATCATTCAGCCAAAGCTTTGCTTCAAGAATGCTGATGTGATCTAATCGCCCTGTTGACGTGATCTAATCGCCAGCACACCCTGAGCACATGTGAGTTAATATATTCCTCTTATCGGCAAGACATATCGGCATAATTTTTCATATCGGGCCGATATTTACTTTTAAAGCCATTATAGGCCGATTCCGATATTGGTCTGATAATATTGTACATCCCTACTTGCAACCATGCATTTATTTAAGTTGTGGTAACAGGTCCCTGATTTATTTTTAATTAGATGCCAGTTAAAGTCAATAATTTAGCCATCAGTACTTCTCCTCCTATGATTTACTGTATTTTGAACAGGTTTAAAAAGTATAGCTTTTGCTGGTTAGTTCACTAGATTGGTCACAATCTTGGATGCACCACACATTGTTTTTTTCGCTACCACAATTTCTCATCAAATGGGTCTGATGTTACTGACTAACAAAAGCTGTTAAATTGATTTTTTTTTTTAAAAGCATCCAAATTATCTTAGCTAAGTTTTTTTTATTTGGGCTCATATTGTGCTTCTTTGGTAGTTTTCACAATTGAAGCAGTGTGGTAAAGTCGCTTAATTTTGGTGATTAAAATGTTCTTGGCATGAAGTTTTTCAAGTGAAACACCTTCTTGTCTCTTCTAATGTTGCTTGCATTAGTATGTTTTTAATTCATTTTTAAAGCTTTTTCCCAAGTCTAAACAGCCCTGTTGTTTCTCACACCATATGAGAGAATCGAGGTGTTTATTTACTGCACAAAAATATGGTGTAGTCTTTACTTTGTAAATTTCACAAATAATTACAAAGAAGTGGCATATAACATTGAATTAAACATTACATTTTGAAGAAGAAAGAAATAGTAGAATGAAATAGTATTTTCTTGTAAAATATACACCAATAATCTTTCAGGTCATGTCAGCTTTATTACGATGATATTATTTTATTATTTTTTTGATATAGTGATTTAATCTGCCTTCAGAACTTTTTTTATTATTATTTTTTTAAACAGTTTTTCCAATGTACATTGTAACATTGTATTTAAACATCGTTTATCTTGGAATAGCATGTTTTTTTTTTTTTCAATAAAATACAGAAACTAATTTTTTAAATCTGATTAATCAAAGAAATATCCAACACATAAATCGATTACCAAAATACTCTTTATTTGCAACTGTTGTGCTTATTGTGTACAAGGATAGAAAAGTGTTTGTTGACTGGATAAGCAACTTTTTGCATAATTTATCACCTGCCAGGTAAATATTTTTGAATTCTGTTTTCCTCAGTAAGCTGCATGATCTGATGATTTTAGGGTTAAATGCCATTAATAACCTCATTTTGAAGTGGACAGATGATTGACTCATTCCTCATTGAAATGCTGGCTGCACATCTCGTATTATATCTCAATTGCAAAGTCCTGTCAGCAAAATATTCCTCTTAAGAATTGCGGAGTGACGTTTGAAAGAGAGTTGGTCATTTTTCCAAGCCAGATACAGACAGATTAGCACAATGAAAGACGTGCTTTAGGTCTTTTGGCTCAGCAGTTGACGTTTTTCCCTGCTTAATCACTGAAACACTGCCAAAGCTAATACGTGTCAGATTCAAGCCAATGACTTCATCGCCTTCTAATGACATTTCTAATCTGAGTGGCCTCGCCTTGGCTGCTATGTAGAACTTCACGTCCTTTAATCGTAATTAGAAATGCAGAAATGATTAGTTCTCCTGCTCTGCGGTTCAGAAAAGTGTTTACTCGGTGCTGTTTGAGAAGTCGAGGAATCAATTTGAGGTGTAATGCAGCTTGTTAGAAGTGAGAGGAATGATAGAGAAGTGTCTCTGTCACGTACAGCGTGCTGCGCATATGGTGTTAGAAATAATAACAAGCACACACACATTCGCACACTATAGCGCATTGTAAAACAAACACACACATGTTTGTTATTATATTATGGCAGACTTATTAAATATATGAATTAAGCTGATTAATTGTGCCTGCTCATTTCAGAAGACCATCAAAGATCTTGGCTGGTAGCTTAAAGGTTGTAGGTTTGAACCAGACTATTACCATTGTGCCATTGGGCAAAGCACATAAAACTACACTGTTATTTTTTTTCAGAGTTGTAAACAAAGATCATTGGAGTATGTTTTCCAAGAAAATACCATTACAGTCTTTATATTTACAAATATCTTATTTAATTCATTGTGTTACTTATGGAAGTTGATTTATGCCACAAAATAATAAAAAATTCTGACTTTCTTGCAATTGTGTTTTTCCTTTAGTGTATTTTCAGTAATTGTTTTTTACTTTTAGTTTTCACCACCACAAAAAAAGTAATTTTTTACCCTTTATCTCACAATTCAGACTTTCCTTCTAAGAACTGTGAGTTTATTTTTTCAAAATTGCTAGTTATAAGCTCACAATTACAAATTAATATCTGCTATTTTTTTGTTTATATCTCCTAGTTCAGTTTTTTCTTAGAATTGCAAGAAAAGAAGACTGAATTTTGAGGGGGAAAAACACTCAGAATTGCAAGCAAAAAAGTCTGAATTATGAGATCTGGCAATTACCCTCTTTAATTTTTTATCTCATGGTGAAAACACGCTGCCATAGATCATAGGTCAAGATCATTTCTTTGTAATTATTTGTGAGATGTACTAGAATTTTCTGAGTAAAAATTATTTCAAAGTAAATCCTACAAATGTAATAAGTAAAAGGTTTACTGTAGAGGCTTTGGATAACATTTTCAGCTTAATGACTTGCATAGACACTTTACTTTTTAACACCTATGAGAATAAAGATCAAGTAAAGGAAATGAATCTGTAGATCAATAATGGAATGAGGAGAAAGACAGCAGATTGTCAAGGCATTTGGAAACATCTCATTGCTGCAGAGTACAATAGACTTTAATTGCAAATTTTGTGTTCGTTAGTGAACATATGGCATATGATTCTGTGTGGGTTTGTGTGTCAGGCTCCGTTGCATACATAAAAAAAAATGGCACTTTTAGATTAGCATTTATCTTTGTAAAAGGTCAGTCTGGGTATTCAGTTCATACAAAACTATAAAATGGCTCAGTGACACTTGGATTACAGTGCACTAGTCCACTAGACTACTTTTATGTCACTTTCATGGTGTATTTTGGATCTTGGCAGTGTAAATCACCATCTGTTTACGTTGCATGCAAGCTTGGATCTTATTTCTAGCATCTCAATTTGAGTTTCACTGAGGAAAGAAAATAATACAGGTTTGGAACGACATTGGCTTGATTATACAATGACTGTATTTGTTCGTTCTTGGATTAACTTTTTCTCAGGTGTCCGAATGCTTGATGGAGATGTGACTGATGTGGTGGAGGCCAAGTCTCTGGGAATAAGGCAAGACTACATCGACATTTACAGTGCCAGCTGGGGCCCCGACGATGACGGGAAGACCGTGGATGGGCCGGGGCCTCTGGCCAAACAAGCCTTTGAACTGGGAATTAAAAAGGTTGTTGTCTCAAACTCACAGACAAATGGGAATTTAGCATTGAGTAACTGTCATTGTCCAGTTTGTTAAATTAAGTGTTGTCAAATGATTAATCACATCCAAAATAAAAGGTCCCCCTGCTCTGAACACACTCTGCATCTCTCTCTCTCTCTCTCTCTCTCTCTCTCAATGTCTCACTCAGATCATCAGCTCAGCTCCAACAATGAGCTGTTCCATTTATACGCTTATTTTCACATAGCGGTGAGAAGCGTAAAACATGGACGCGCATGCGGTTGTCGTACTGTATTGAAGCTTTAATCAGGATAAAACTGTTTATTAAAAGCTTACATAAGCAGTAGCATTTACAAATAACAGCGTATCTAAAAGTATGAGACAACAAACAAAACACATTCCATTAAGAGCCCTGTTTGCACAGGTTTTGCACAATTCTCTCTTCACTAATATTCTCTCGTCTCATTCGGAATCAAATTGATAAGCAATATTGATGACGTCATTGTTTACAATACAGATGGAGCAATGCAGCTGAGGTGAGGGGCGGGACGTTTAGACACGCACTAGAGGCAGTTTAGCCAATCACAACACACTAGCTAACCAATCTGAGCCCATAGTGTATTTCTGAGGGAGGGGCTTCTTAAAGCCAGAAAATCATCAGCGCGCTCAATTGGAGAAGGGATGGAGCGGTATAGAATAAAAGTAAATTATGTGAAAAATAATGTGTTTTTTAAAAACACAGCATTAAAACATTTTTTACTGCACCCCATAAACACAATCAAGCCTAGAAAAAAACAGTCAACCACCCCTTTGAATGTTTTAAACTGTTAAAAAAAGTTAATGAAAGTAAAAAAAACAACAACAACATGAAATTAAAATAAATTTAGATATAAATGGAAGTGCTAAAATTACTTATACTAAAATAAAAAAGCTAAATAGAAATATTAAAAACAAAATTTATAAAATCTAAAAACAATAATAATGACAAAAGCCCATTAACAAAAAAAATAAAGTAACATTAAAATGAAAAGTGGAAATATAAAAATGAAAGCTAATTCAAAATAATCATGTATATATATTAATAGTAAATAAATGATACTAAATTAACGCTTATGTTTTCATGTGTCTCTGCAGGGCCGGAAGGGTCTTGGCTCCATCTTTGTTTGGGCGTCTGGTAACGGGGGCCGGCAGGGCGATCACTGCTCCTGCGATGGCTACACAAACAGCATCTACACAATCTCCGTCAGCAGCAGCACGGAAAACGGCAACAAGCCCTGGTACCTGGAGGTCTGTTCCTCCACCCTCGCCACCACGTTCAGCAGTGGAGAGTTCTACGACCGCAAAATAGTTAAGTCAGGTCACATACACATCTGTTAGACCACCACAAAAAAGCTAATTTGTTCTTGAAAACCACTTATAATGTTAATCAAGGCTTTTTGTACTCAATTTGTATTTGAATACATTTAAAAATGTTATTTATTCCTGGTGAATTTTCAGCATCATTACTCCAGTCTTCAGTGTCACATGATCCTTCAGAAATCATTCTAATATGCTGATTTGTTGCTGAAGAACATTTATTATCAATGCTGAATATATATATATATATATATATATATATTATATATATATATATATATATATATATATTATATATATATATATATATATATATAAAATTTTTTTTTTTTTTTTTTTTTTTAATGTAGAGTTATTAACTGACAAAGTCTTTTATGCCATTTTTCATCAGTTTAAAGCATCCATGCTGAATAAAAGTATTAATTTATTGACTAAATTTTCCTTAATTGTTGGCTGTGACAGACTTAATTACTCAGTTTTCCTATTCAGCCTCTTTCATAATTTTTTGCATGTTGTTGGGCTTGTGCATCTCATGGTAATCAGTAAAACACTGCAACTTTTTTTTGTTTACTTTTATACAATAATCAGTTTTGCTGCTCTATTGTGATGCTTCTTGTGCCCTGAGGCAAAACCGGTTGAGATGCACTGGAACAGATTGAGCCTTTCAATTTCAAAAGAGCACAAGAAAATCTTGTTTTCCAAGATATGACCCCTTTAAGCGTGTATCCCTGTGTACTCCATTTGTCTTCTCCATCTGTCATCTACTCAACCTTTTGTCCTTGTCTTGCTTTCGGCCTCGTATGTTCTCTTTATTGGCTTATTTGCTCTCTTGATGCCACATATTGTGTCCTAAAATTCATCTCAATTATTTCTGACACATTCTTCTTTTTTCATCCTTCACCCCTTTTTTTAAGTATCAAACATCTGACCATTTGTCTAAATAGATGTGCTGTTAGATTTATAAGCATTCAAGTGTTTTTTTTTTTTTGCCTTATGGGTGTAAAAAGGGTTGAGAAATCCCAACATGACGCAGAGATCTATCATCTTTTGACTAGAAATGTTGTATATGCATGTTACTAGCAATCTGCCAAAACCCAGTCATCTTCTATAGATCTTCTGTCCCAGATCCTGTTGCTCATCCTGCTAATACAGCCGAGCTCTTGTTGTTTGGCTCTTTCCACAAATATCTAATGATGAAATGAGACGGTTGGAAAAAATACTGGGGCTAAATGTTTGGTCTGGCACCCATATGCAGAGAAAACTGCAGGGTGCTATCAAGAGGATAAAGAGAATCTATGTTTTTTTTTTTTTTTTTTTTTTGGTGAATTCGGTTTCTCTTCCAGCGGCGCAGATTATGACATTATCCTTAAGAATGATTACTGTGGGTTTTTGCTTTTCTTTTGGTGTTTGGTTAGTAGTTGATGCATGACAGGATACTTCTTTTTTTTCTCTCACGTAAATTTTGTTTAGTGTTAGAAACAATTTAGTAAAAATAAATGCTGTATGGCACATTGATACCCAAAGTGCTTTACATAAAGTTATTTTAAAATAATGATATAATTATCAAAGAAATAAAAGGAGATATAAGAAATAAAATAAAGAACAAAACAAATATTTAAAATATAATATAATTTATATGTCTAGATCAGTATGTTTTCAACCCTCAGATGATTCAATCACAATGTAGTTTTTCTCTGTTAAAAACTTACTATTCAGTGATTTTAATGACTTTTGACTTTTTAATGATAATTCATCTTTGATTTTTTTTAAATACCTTAAATACCTTAAATTTTATTTGCAGTCTTAAAAACCTCTTAAATTCCCTCAAGCATGGAGATGAAGTGGTTAACGAGAAGTCTGTTAATACTTTTCTCACATGTCTTGAGAAAATGTAAAAGTCTAGTATTGTCTTGTTTATTTCCTAACCGCTGTTTTTAAACAAGGACATAACCCCCTGACACGCACACATATCATACAAGAGCATGTGTCTCCAATCTCAGCATCTTCTTAGGGACCCCGTCAGTGGCACTGACCCCATTCATGTTTGTCCTTTTGAGAAACGCCAGTGTAATCAAGCTCATTTTTGATTGAAGACACACTCGAGCACTCACTCTCTCTGCCTGCGGGCTACCAGAGCAGCTCTGTGGGTGACCCGCTGTTTCCCAGAAAACCAGAACGACGAAATATTTACAGAGCACTTTGCAGAAAACCGATCGTCCCGTCACAGTCACGGAAGCGCATTCTTTCAGAGGATAGCTGAAAGTTTTAAAGGAATAGTTCACCCAGAAATGACAATTTACTGAACATTTATTCACGCTCAGGACATGTAGATGTAGATGAGTATGTTTCTTTATCCGAACAGATTTGAAGAAATGTAGTATTACATCATTTGCCCACCAATGGATGCTCTGCAGTGAATGGGTGCCGTCAGAATGAGAGTCCAAACAGCTGATAAAAACATCACAATAATCCACAAGTAATCCACACCACTCCAGTCCTTGTGATGAGAAAAGCTGAATGTTTGTAAGAAACTAATCAATCATTAAGATTAAGGTACCATTGCTTCTAGACAAAATACAAGTCCTTTATTCATAATATTGCTTTCTTCAGTGAAAAAGTAGTCTTTCCTGAATCAGGAGAGAAATATGCACAGGTCAAGCACCGTTTACAAGCCAAAACAGTTCAAAACAAATATGTGGGTGGATTTTGATGTGAAAGGACAACAGGAGGTGGACTTTTTCACTGGATGGAGTGTTATTATTTGTGTGTTTACTATTGTCCTTTTGCATTATTGGTACACTGTTTTCCTATTTAATACTGTAAAGCCGCTTTGACACCATCTGTATTGTTAAAAGCGCTATATAAATAAAGGTGACTTGACTTGACTATTATGGATTATGGACTCACATTTTGGCCAGAAGTCGCGGTTTGAAGATAAAAGCGTCTTAATGATGGATTCGTTTCTTACAAACATGCAACTTTTCACTTCACAAGACGTTAACTGATGGACTGGAGTGGTGTGGATTATTTGTGGATTATTGTGTTGTTTTTATCAGCTGTTTGGACTCTCATTCTGACGGCACCCATTCACTGCAGAGCATCCACTGGTGAGCGAGTGATGTAATGCTACATTTCTCCAAATCTGTTACCATGAACAAACAAACTCATCTACATCTTGGATGGCCTGAGGGTGAGTACATTTTCAGCAAATTTTCATTTTATTAAGGAGGACTTGACCTTTTGCCTAAACAGAAGACATGCAAATCTAGAAGACCTGCTGTACCTGTTAATAAAATTTAAAAAACAAAATGTGAAAATCCATGTCCACTTTGCTGCATCTAAGCTAAGTTGTTAACTCTTTAATGCTCTGTGTTTCTGGTACCAGGTGACCACAGACCTGCGGCAGAGATGTACTGATGGACACACAGGCACCTCTGTATCTGCACCCATGGTGGCGGGTGTCATCGCTCTTGCTCTGGAGGCAAAGTCAGTTTTCTGTTCCTCTTCATCACTTTCCACAATTTTGACATTATTCTTCCATGAAACAGATGCAGAAAGCTGCACTGCTTATTTATATTTCGTTTTTATATTTAATGTTTTATTGGCTTAAAGAGACATTTCTGATATCATTTAATCACCCTCATGTTGTTCCAAACCTGTTTAAGAAGATCTTTTGAAAAAAAGTCTTTCTTTGCACATCCAATGGGATCCAATTTTGTTACCTTTATTTCTGTATTGATTTATACAATGCATTCTTTTTTCAAAGCAGCTTCAAAGTAATAAACAGTGAAATGACAGAATCATTGACGTAAACTTCTTCAAATATGAGACCAATTCAAATTCTGCTTTAAAACAGCTCTAAAAAGAGAACATTGTCAATATTCAGCTCAAGACAGTTCAGTGCTGATTCAGTTTAGTTCAATAGCAAAATTTGTCAAATATGAAACTAATTTGATTCTGCTGTAAAACTCAATTCAGTTCAAGATTTGTCTATCTGATGCAGTCAAATCAGCAATATAACTGAATATTGAGTATCTTTTACATTTTGTTTGGTGACGTTTTAGATAAATGATGACAGAATTAAAATTTTTAGGTCAACTGTTCCTTTAACACTTGCACTTTATAATTACTCAGTTCTTCTGCAGTGCTGTTTTTAATGTCACATATCTGTCTGACTGGATTTATTGTGTGCATCTTTGATGGTTTAAACATTTAAAAACAAAAGGTTTTTGCTTAAATGCTTCAAATGAAGTTTGTAAACAAATATATTACTATTATAATTATGACACCCTAGCAACTACCTTACAACATTTACATTTGTGACCATGGAGCACAAAATCAATCTTAAGTGTCAACTTTTCGAAATTGAGATGCATACGTTATCTGAAAGCTGATTAAATAAGCTTTCCATTGATGTATGGTTTGTTAGAATAGGACAATATTTGGCTGAGATACAACTATTGGAAAATCTGGAATCTGAGGGTGCAAAAAATGATGTTTTGATGCATTTATGGTAGGAAATTCACTAAATATCTTTACTTAATATCCTAATGATTTTTGGCTTAAAAGAAAATCTAAACTTTGACGCATACAATGTATTTTTGGCTATTGCTACAAATATACCCCAGCGACTTTGTGCTCCAGGGTCACATATATGTATTCACAATGCCCTTATAAAAATGAAGAACTTTTAATGCTTATTTGAAATTCAATCTTTTTCATAAACCTTTTTCATCTGCGAGAGTAAAGTAAAACAAAATATTAAGGAAATCGAATTTGAACTTAATTTTCCACTGGATTCCTTCGTCTTGCTTTCTGTCTGGATTCTCTGCTTGTACAGGCTTTCAGGACTGTAATTCAATTTAGCATAATCATGTGTGTGTATATTATGGTTTCAGCTCTCAAGACTATATTTACATTTGAGGCGTGATGTGTGTATTTTATATTGTTGAACAAAACTTCATGTAATGTTAGCCACAGACTTTCAAAACCACTAATCTATTTAAAAAGTATCACATAAGCAGGAGTGCTGCTGTTGAACTTACTGACGTGATCTTTCCACGTATTTATCTGTGCATGAGAGTCATGAGACGGATGACTGCAATAAAGCGACGGTAGCATAGATAGCCGCTGGGATAAAGTTACCTGCTAGGATGCAGTTGTTACTCTAAAATGAATGAGGGTCCCAAAAGCCCCTACAAACAGAGCCTCTCAGATTGGAAGCAAAAATGGGACTCAATCCAAAACTCCTTTAATATTTGAAATACGAAACAGACAAAACAAAATGAAATAGCTGTTGTTGTACAGAGGACAGTACTTTTCAATAGAGCAATAAAACTTCAAAGGCTCATAAAAAGTCTTCTTTCAGTCCTCTGATAACCTGGAGAGATGTCCAGCATCTTCTTGTGAAGACGTCCAGACAGGCTCACCTGAAAGCCAGTGACTGGAAAACCAATGCAGCCGGACACAAAGGTGAACAGAACAAAAATGTGGTTTTTTTTTTTGCATGATATTTACACTGTTTAAATATAGATGTGTGGTGTGTTATAATTTCTTCTTATTCTTTTTTTTTCACTCATACTGTGATATGATAAGTTTGATTTTATATGGTACATTTCTGATACATATATCCAAATGCATGGTAATATGAAGGAACTCTTTACTACTTTTTTATTTTTAGTGGAATAGAACATCAAGTTATGTTTTTTGGAATGCATGAGAGTGATCCACAAATTTTTTTAGGGATACTCTACCCCAAAATGAAAATTTTGTCATTAATCACTTACCCCCATGTCGTTCCAAACCCGTAAAAGCTCTGGTCGTCTTAAGAACACAATTTAAGATATTTTGGATGAAAACCTGGAGGACTGTGACTGTCCCACAGACTGCCAAGTAAATAACAGTGTCAAGGTCCATAAAAGGTATGATAGTCGTCGTCAGAATATCATCCTGAGCTGTTTTCTTTCAAAGCAAAGCTAAATACACGTAGAAACAGCGCATCCTTGTGGCGCGGCTGATACAGAAGAGCATACACAGCATAGAGTGATATGAAGAGACACAGAGGAGACCGTTGACAAAGGAATTGTTGAATAAAGCCGTTATTTTTGATGAAAATGACAAAATTTTCATTTTGGGGTGGAGTATCCCTTTAAATATTTTTGTCTTGTTTTTACCAGTTTCGAAATGTTCAAAAATCAGATTAAAGGGGTGCTATTATGCTTTTTCACTTTTTCAACTTTAGTTAGTCTGTAATGTTGCTGTTTGAGCATAAAAAAGATCTGCAAAGTTACAAAGCTCAAAGTCTAATTCAAAAGGAGATATTATATTTAACAGAAATCCCTTTTCAAAAACTACGAACGACTCGTTTGAACTACAATGCATATTTTCCGGGATTTGTGATATCACAGAGATCAATGAATGGGACGAGACCCGGTTGAGCTGCACTAGAGAAGGCAACGAGT
This sequence comes from Cyprinus carpio, assembly GCF_018340385.1. Lineage (NCBI taxonomy): Eukaryota > Metazoa > Chordata > Actinopteri > Cypriniformes > Cyprinidae > Cyprinus > Cyprinus carpio. The sequence goes on along the minus strand of NC_056603.1, from coordinate 13,344,512 downwards.
GTTATCATTATGTCGAAAACATGCTAGCTTTCCAAGGCAGACAAGCTTAAAGTGGTTAAAATCATCCTGGTTTAAATCGCGCTCAAATTGATTTGATTTTGACGCAATATTTACACTGAAGCACACAGCTACACAGCTGAATCACACATGCCTTTCCCCTGTGTTAAGGGGAAAGGCATTTCCTGACCAGGCACCGAGTGCTGCCAATCACAACACACACTGGCCCAGCTAACCAATCACAGCACACACTGGCCCAGCTAACCAACCACAGCACACCCTGGCCCAGCTAACCAAATCACAACACACACTGGCCCAGCTAACCAATCACAACACACACTGGCCCAGCTAACCAATCACAAGACACACTGGCCCAGCTAACCAATCACAGTGCGCACAACTGGCCCAGCTAACCAATCACAACACACACTGGCCCAGACTAACCAATCACAGCACACACTGGCCCCAGCTAACCAATCACAACACACACTTGGGCCCAGCTAACCAATCACAGCCCACACTGGCCCAGCTAACCAAACACAGCACACACTGGCCGAGCTAACCAATCACAGCACACACTGGCCCAGAGCTAACCAATCACAGCACACACTGGCCCCAGCTAACCAATCACAGCACACACTGGGCCCAGCTAAACCAAGTCACAACACACACTGGCCCAGCTAACCAATCACAAACACACCACGGCCCAGCTAACCAATCACAGCACACACTGGCCCAGCTAACCAATCACAGCACACCACTGGCCCAGCTAACCATCTCACAGCACACACTGGCCCAGCTAACCAATCACAACACACACTGGTCCAGCTAACCAATCACAACACACACTGGCCCAGCTAACCAATCACAGCACACACTGGCCCAGCTAACCCATTAAAGCGCATTTCGTATTTCAGAAGGTGGGCCTTCATTTGATACAAGAACTATTCCAGCTGTTCATTCCAGACTGGTGGGAGAGGTGTTGTAATAATGTAAAATATGTGAAAAATAATGTGTTTTTCGAACAACCTAGTATGAAAGCCTGTTCCAGTATACCCCCAAAACAAAATAAAGACTTTGTAAAAGAGCATAATAGTGCATTTGTCAAATAATTTTTTTGATAATTTTCATATTTAATGTCTTTAAAATGAATTTGTTCTAACATATCAACAATATCTGCTCTGCACTCTAGATATTAACATCAGCATTAAAACACCATATTGGTGACACTAGTGAATAAAATTTCCGCATGAATGTCTTCTGAATAAGTTCAGATATAGTCTTATTTGAGTATAGACATTCTGCTGTCTGAGAAACCTCCACCTCTCTAAAATGTAAAGTACGTGTGTGTGTGTGTGTGTGTGTGGGGTTGTAGTCAGTCATCTGTATGGCTTTGGTTTGGTGGATGCCGAGGCCATGGTGGTGGAAGCCAAGAAGTGGAGAAACGTTCCTCCTCAGCACACCTGCAGCAAGACCTCTGACCGCAGAACCCGGTGAGTATACTCACTTCAGCTTTCACACAAATGAATAAAACTCGCTTCTACTCAGTATTTCATTCAAATACTTTGAAGGAAATGAATACTTATATTCATCAAGGATGCATTAAATTAATAAAAAGTCACACAAAAAAAGTCTTGTTTTCCAGTTAAAAATATGCATAAACCAACATCAATTTACTTAAAGTATTTTTTTTTTATAAACAAACTTTTTATTCAACTTTTTACAACAAATTTACAATAAAATTAACAATAATATTAAACATTCAAATAACAGAAAAAAATACATATAAAGAATCATGAACAATCAAGTAACACTGAAGACTGGAGTAATGATGCTGAAAATTCAGCAATATTCACAATAATAAATGACATTTTAAAATATAATCAAATAGAAAATGGTTATTTAAAATTGAAATAATATTTCACATTTTTTTCCATTATTTACTGTATTTTTGAACAAACCTATTATTTTCTCCTTCAATTTGCACAAACTCAAAGGTGATTATGCATAGGGTGTCTGCAGGTCTTAAAATTCTTAATTTGCCCTTCTTTAAATTAAAGCCTTGAAAAAGATCTTAAATCAGAGAATAAAGTCTTAAATTCTTAAAGTCATTGCATCAGTTTGGTCCTTAAATTTTATTTAAATTGACATTCATAAACCCTGCAGAAACCCTGATGACAAATGAATGATCCATCACAAATGCTATATATATATATATAGTTACTGTCTCATCTCATTCGTTTAAAACACCTTTAATAATGTGGAAAACATCCCCAATCTACTGATCAGTTTCCAGACCCCATCTTCACACGTAACCCAGTTGAATCTGGACATCTCTGCAACAAATCCTTTTTAATTTCTGGTGATATCTGATTCTGATGGGAATAATTAGAGGCATTTATTTTCATCAGAAGGGCAATGATGGGAACTGGAGCATGTTTAAGCGTTGTTAGCTCATAATGTGAATTATAATCGGGCCTCAGAGAGGGATGGTGCGTCGCGCTGCTTTGAAGAGCGATGTACAATCAGCAGACGTGTCGAGACGGTCCACTTGAGCACCATGAATCACTTACGCATTCAGTGCAACACTTAAATTCTCAATTCAAATCCCCGTGATATAACCTGTAAGAGCTCTGAATTACTGAGGTATTGTGGCAAGCATATTTCCAGGAATATCTCAATTTGTCTGTGCGGCGGTGCTGTTGCGGATTGAGCAGACACCTCCTGCATACAAAGGAAGCCTAGGATATGTTCTCTGCAAATTTTTGGTTGGGGTCAAACTTGTCTTTGATCCAGTACTATTTCTATGTCAGTTTAGGGAAGTAACTAAAAGCAGTGACACTGTTTTTATTTTTATGCAGTTTTATTTATACTACTTTTCATTAATATTTTGAATTAACATGTATTGTTATATATATATATATATATTAATTTTCATTTTAGTTTTTTTTATGTACTTTTGTAAAAAAAAAAAAAATTATAATTTTTTTTACTTCTATGTAGCTCTAATTTAGTTTTTAGTTTAAGTAATTTTATTAATTAAACTTATTTTGTTTCAGTTGCTTGCCAGGGAAACATTTCTAATTTAAATTTTTAAAGTTTTTCATCTAATATTTATATTTTATTTTATTTTATTTCATTTTATTTTGGCTTTAATTCAAGCAATGAAAATGTTTGTAATAGTTAATTTCAATTAACAATAACAATAAAATAAAAATGTATATTTCCTATCTAGTATATAAATAAAAACCTCAACTTAAAAAATTTAGTTTACATTTTTTAAGTTGTGTTTTTTATTTATTTATATACTATTATAGTATTTATTAATATTTTGAATTGAACTATTTATATTTTCAGTTTTAATTTTAGTTTTTCATAATTTTCTGTATTCTTTTGCCATTTTTAGTATTATTTAAACAAAAAAATTCTTTATAGGATTTCATTTTAGTTTTAGTCATTTTAGTACTTAAACTTCATTCAATTAGATGCCAAGGCGTTTTTTCCCCCCAGCTTTTTTTGAAGTTTTATTCAAATTTTTTTGTCTTAACTTAAAGATTAAGTTTAAGTTTTTCCATCTAATATTTATATTTTAGCTTCATTTAAGCAAATAAAAATGTGTTTTAATACTTATAGTGAACAATAACAACTTTCAGTAATGTAGTTATTGTTTTTTATTTCTATCATTTCTAATATTTATAATTTACTCTTTCTTACTCTTATTTCTTTATATTTATTTCAGTTTTAGTTTGAGTAAATTAAATACTTGAGTATATTTCAGTTGTTATGTAATGCACTTTGTGCTTTAGCTTGAGTGTTAGTTTTCCTGTTTGCATGAACTGTTTTCGTCTCTATGTGTTTTGGATGGTGGTATTCTTACATGCAAACACAACCATGCCACACTGACACCGTGTCAGCACAGAGCCGGCAGATCACGGCCCGAGCGGGAATGTGTCGGTCACACGGACCCTGGAATGTTTGGCGCTGTTTGCCACAGCATTGTTCTGAAACGGAGTTTGAATGCACGACTGTTCTGTGTGGCCTAATTTGAACTGTGATATCTCACGCTGGCACGTCCAACTGCTGATGTATATTGAAAGGGATTTTCTCTCCTTTCATATCTGGCCTCAGAGGATGTGCTGTCACTGCATTGAAAGGCAGCTTATGGTGGTGATCTGTTGAAAGACATGATGAAACATTGTGACCTTAAAGCTTTATACAGTTTTGTTTTAGTACAGTTTTAGAGAAAATATAAGCTGCATTTTCTTTTCTGGCTTACTGCACTGTGTATTTCCTTTAATAAAGGATGTTATTAATAAAATGGTTATCAGGAGTGTTTCCTCCCTATCAGCAGCAAGTACAAACTTGATTGTTTGTGAAATCTAATTTAAATAATATGGGGGTGGAACACATTTGCATCCAAATGGTAATTAATTTGCATGGAGTTTGACTCCAAAGTGCTGCTATTAACTGCTTGATCGGCTGAATTAGATTTTGTGAAAGGGTTTGTGTAATATACGTTTTAAAAAAGGTTGTGTTTATTAGATTGAAAATACAGTAAAAACTAATATTTTGAAATATTATTACAGCATCATTACTCCAGTCTTCAGTGACATGTTCCTTCAGAAATCATTCTAATATACTGATTTGCTGCTCAAGAAACATTTACGATTATTATCAATGTTGAAAACATTGATGTGCTGCTTATATTTTTAAGCCCAGAAGAACAGCTTTTATTTATAAAAAATGGTAACAAACGACTCACACTGTTATCAGACACAGTCTATACTTAAAATTAAGACACTGTGCAAAGCAGCACAATAAGAAAACACTGATAGTAATAATCAGAAAATACTGGATGCTGAATATACTGTTGTGTAGATCTGCATTTCACTGAACTTTGCAGTGTTTAATCAGTGCATTAATCTTGTGTAGTATCAACACATTCAAATTTGCATTCAAACCAGGGCATCAAGTGATGCATATTTTTCACATTTTGATGTATGTCTTAAATGTATTGTGTCGATGACATCATCTGCCCTCTATCAAGGATGCCACGTGGCTTGATTTCTCTTCCTCTGTATCCAAGTTTAAAATTTGCCAATTTGCCAAATTTGCTATGTGCGTTGAAAGAAATCGATCATCAAGCAGCAGCTTTTGATCGTCTCCGAGCCTTGTGTCTGACCCGGCTGATGGGATTAAAGACCTGTCAGCGCATCTTTCAGTGAACTCTTTAGACACATGCCAAAAATTTTCACATTTGTCACATTTGGACAGGTAGTTGTTTTTATGTGCTGGATGGTGCTCGAAGTGTTTAAACTTCTGGCTGATAGCAGAAAGGTTTAGATTGAATCTGGCAGGTGGCGATGGATCACTGTGTTTATATAAATGTTATTTTACTCATCCTAATGCTTGAGGAAGTTATGAACAACATGAACTTAACATTTTTGTCTAAGTTCCAGGAAATTGTCAACATGATTGATTGTCAATTTAACCCAAAGTGTTGAACATTGGTGCTTGACATCATACTTTTTTTGTACGATATGAGAAAAAAACTTGCAAATATGGTGAAAATGTACTCATTATTACACCATCCAAGGTGAGTATGTTTCTTTTTCATGGGAAGTGAATGGGTGCCATCAGAATGAGAGTCAGAACAGCTGATAAAAACATCACAATAATCCACACCACTCCAGTCCATCAGTTAACATCTTGTGAAGTGAATAGCTGTGTGTTTGTATGAAACAAATCAATCAAGGCGTTTTAAATTTTAAACTGGCTTTTATGGCCAAAATAAGTCTATAATCCATAATACTGTTTCCTCCAGTGAAAAAGTCAATTTCCTGTTATTTTCTCACATCAAAATCCACCCACATATTTGTTTAAAACATTTTTGACTATTTGGGCTTGTAAATGGAGCTTGATCTGTGCAGATTTCTCTCCTGATTCAGACAATATTACTTTTCCACTGGATGGAGAGTTATAATGGATTATAGACTCATATTTTGGCCAGAAGCAGCAGGTGAAGGTTAAAAGCGTCTTAATGATGGATTTGTTTCTTACAAACACACAGCTTTTAGCTTCTCAAGACATTAACTGATGGTCTGGAGTGGTGTGGATTACTGTGATATTTTTATCAGCTGTTTGGACTCTGATTCTGACGGCACCCATTCACTACAGAGCATCCATTGGTGAGCAAGTGATGCAATGCTACATTTCTCCAAATCTGTTCAGATTAAAAAAAAAATTATAATAATATATATATATATTTGGGTTAGACCAAGATGACCATGATAAAAAAAAAACAGGACAGGTCAAAGATGTTCTGTTGATTTCCGTTTGCTTTATTAATTGCAAAGCAATTCAACATTTGAAATCTAACACAGGTTTCTAAAAGTGAGCATGTTGTCAAAAGTTTAAGATCGTTGAAATGAATATGTCAGATGGCCAATAAAACACACGCATGTATTTCATGAACACAAATGTTGTCATGTGTGTAATCACTCAGATGCATGGCAGATGTTTTCTTACCTCTCCAGATTCAGAGGAAGCGTCAGATGTAGTACAGTATGTACTGTTCTGTGAACAGGTCAAAAACTACAGGCCACCCGCGCTTGTTAACTTTAAAGGATCAGTTCACCTCGAAATTTAAACTGCCATCATTTACTCTCCCTCATGTCTTTCCAAACCCAAATGGCTTTCTTTTTTTCTGTGAAACAAAAAAAGGACAAAAAGCATAAATCTACATAAATGTTATTTGTGCAACATGTACACTACATTCAGAGCCTTCAGGTAGTGGTTGTGGAGAGTTTGTGAGAGTAGTTTGTTAGAGTTTTCTCTCTTATCCTTCGCTTTTAAATACCTTGTAAATAGCTTGTAAATGGGTGGTTTGTTAGTTTTCCCTCTCTTCCTCTTTTCTGTGCTGCGGTGGACAAGTGACATAACCAGTGTTGTAGCTTAACACTGACTCTCACAGCAAGCCTAATTCGTATTTTCGTATATGTTCAGTTTTCTTTTAAATTTTAGTTTGTTTCAGTAATTTTAGGTGCTTGTATATTTTAAGACTTTTTCTTAAATGTGTTTTTTTAGTTGTCAAGGCAACATTTCTAATTCAAATTTTATTTTATTGCTGCATTATTTGATGAAAAACAAAATATTGTTGTGGTTTAGTTAACAATTACAACATTATTCAATGCAACTGAATATAAAATAAATTTTATATTATTTTAATATTTTTAAGGAAATTATTGCCATTGTTATTTTTATTTAAAAACTTTCTTTATTTCATTAAGTTGTTAGCTTTCATGTATATTTATTACGTGATATTATTCATGTATATTATTATAATTATACTTAATTTTATTCCAGCTTTATTTCAGTTAACAAAAATAAAACAACAATTAATAATTTTAGTTAACAATTAGTGTACAGCATGGCTTAGAATGAAATATATTTTTAATATTGTAACTATATATTTAAACCTTGATATGGCATATTACAGAACTGTATTGCCTTTTTTAGACAAGAAAGTAATACATGTTTGAAATATACTGTGTGTTTTAGGATAAACAGCTCAAATCACAGCAAAGCAAATTTAAAATGTTTGCTATTAGCAACTAAATTAAAACTAAGGCTAATAATGAAGACACACGCTGTTCTGACTGTATGTAACTTCATCAGGACATGAGATGTGGCTTGTAAATTCATGACATCTAGTCACCGGACACAACAGAAGAACATGTTGTTTTAGCAAGTTCATCTAAACATGCTTTCCAGCAATAGCTGTTTTTGCTGTTAGCTCTTTGTTTTAGGGTTTGATCGATGAACTTAATAAAGCAATGGGGAGTAAATGAGAAGTCCAACCTGTCTAAACTGTGTTTGTGTTGTAAAGATGTCAGCTTTTTTGTTTGCAGCCGTTCCTCTGAGAGCATTGCCCTTAAAGCAGCAGTTGTGATGTTGTGATATGTTGAAAAGTTTAATTTAGTTTAGCCAAAAGTAAAATATTGTTCTGTCTAACACAGATTTTTAGCTTCCCCACATCTGTTCTATATCTGGTTATTAAATTAATCAAATGCGCAATTTCCATTGTTTTATTGATAACATATATTTCAATAAAATGTTGAAAACTCTATCGTATATGATACAAACAGTCATTATTATTTAAGTAATATTGATGCAGAATTATAGTATTTATTCCTATTGTGAGTTAGCTTACTTTTTTATATTTCCATTTTAATTTTAGTTTGTTTTAGTGATTTTGTTCTATGATTTGTGTTTTTTCCATTTTTTTTATATTTCTATTTAGCTTTATATTTATTTCAGTTCTTGGCTTATTCATTACTTAATTTTTACTTTTTTATTTCATTTAGATGCCAAGGCAACATTTGTTTGCAAAAACAACAATTTGTCTTTGTTCTCCAGTTTTATTTCAATTAACAATTTTTTTTTGTAGTTTAAGTTACAACACTGTACAGAACGCACTTAATGAAATATTTTTTTTTTTTTTAATTTTTTAAATATATTTAATTTAAACTTTGAAAAGTCAAAATATATTTCAAAATAAATTTTAAAGTGCCAGAAAACACATTTCCGATGTTAAAATAAATTTTGGGTAAATGCAAAAAAATATCTGTACTAATATTTATAGACATGTTAAGAGTAAAAGAACATTTTAGTTTGGGTGTAAAGTAAACCAATCTCCTGTCCTACAAGCACTTTCCCGAATGTATCCCCTGAAATCCAGCTATTAAATTAATTAAATTCATTGCAGTTTTATTGCAGTTAGTACCTTTAAAATGTGACTTGCAATAAAATGTTAAAATTGTGTATCATTTTCCTGATGTTGCTACTTGCAGTTCTTTGATTTTGTTCATCAGAAAAATGGACAAACAGCCTGATAGCATTGAATATTAAAGTGTCATGGAAAGTAACGATGATGTGGAGTGATTTTTGCATTCAGATTCATGGCTTTGTTTGCTGATGAGAATCCAGTCTCCTGCTGCACTAGCTCTCTTTAAACCATTAAAACACCTCCGGTCTCTGTGTGTGTGTAGTGCCGGCTGTGTGCTTGACCACTGATATCGATCATAGATTGGGATTTATTTATAGCGTCTTGAGCTCAGATGGCTATTGAGAGGGAGTTAGCCTGTGCTTCCAGTCTCATTAGCTTGGCTGCCATCTATCGATTTACAGTCTCATTCCTGCTCTATGAACAGGTGTCCTGTGCTTGCATTGTTTGCACTCGTTTGAGTTGTTCTGTTGACCCAATCAGTGCTTTATATCCAGGTATCAGGTGTCAATTAGTACTGTATGAAGTGTGACGATGATAGTGGCTATAAAAACTGAGGCAAGATGTAACTAAAGTCGTATTCGGCTAAAACATAAAACTAAATTAATAAATAAAATGTGTGTTTGTGTGTATACATGCACACAAACACGTATGTGTATGTAAAGTAAATGCTTAAACATAAGTTGTAAATATCCAGTGTTGTTTATTATTTCATATAGTATTTATTAATATTTAATTTTTTTATATTTTTATTTTTTTACTGTCTGTTTTCAATTTAATTATAATTTTAGAGTGAGTTTAACATTTTAGATTAGTTTTTGTTAAGTGCTTTTGTCATTTTGTTAGTTTGTTTATATTTTCTTTTTATGTTGATTTCATATTTTATCTTTATTTTATATTTAATATCTTTGATACATTTAGATAATTTTTATTCTTACATAAGCATTATTATTTTTATTTGTTCTTTTTAGGCATTAGTTTTTTATTTTAGTTTTAGTGATTTCAGCACTTAAGCTCATTTTATTTCTGTTAGTTGCCAAGGCAACACTTTTTTCACTTTATCTTAATTGCCGTATGCATATAAACTGACAGTCATCACTGATAAGCTACTACTAAATATTGTAGAAACTTAATTTTCTGTAAAGTTGCTTTGCAATGATTTGTATCGTTAAAAGCACTATACAAATAAACTTGAATTAAATTGAATTATTGAATATGTATATTTATATTTAAATTTATTGCAGCTTTATTTAAATGAACATTTTTGAGTAGTTTTAGTTTTAGTTAAGTTACAACACTGTCCACTATGACTTGATTCCATTTAAACCTTAAAATGTCAAGATAAATTACAAAATGTAGGTGCAAAATGCAAGAAAACTTTAAAATAAATTTTGAAAAAATGCAAAAATTTGTTAAAAATATTTTTAGTACTTGTTAATTTATTAATATTTGTAATTTGTTATTTGTTATTTTAATATATAATAAATATATATATAAAAAATGCTAAACAAAAAACGAATTTATTAATTATTACTTTATCAATATTTGTAATATATAATAATTATATTTTAAGTTATTTTTTATAATCATTTAATAGTAATATCATTTTATTAGATATTTTTGTAAATTATTAAATAAATATTAGCCAGTTTCTTTTATTTTTATTTAGTGAGTGAGTGACATGACATACAGCCAAGTATGGTGACCCATACTCAGAATTCGTGCTCTGCATTTAACCCATCCAAAGTGCACACACACAGCAGTGAACACACACACACCGTGAACACACACCCGGAGCAGTGGGCAGCCATTTATGCTGCGGCGCCTGGGGAGCAGTTGGGGGTTCAGTGCCTTGCTCAACAGCACCTCAGTCGTGATGTTGCCGGCCCAAGACTCGAACCCACAACCTTAGGGTTAGGAGTCAAACTCTATAACCATTAGGCCACGACTTCCCCCTATTTAAACCCAGGGAAATGTGTGGTCTATGGATGCTGGTTCTCCCCAGTTTCAGCTGAAAGTTTCACCGCAAGCTGTCATGTTCAGTTGAAGAGGTGCAACCTTCTGTTTTAAGTGCGTTTTCCTTTGAATGTCAGTCAAAAGACTGAAAGGAGGCTGCAGCACAATCTCCAGCGAGTGTATTTCTGGGCCATGCTGCTTCTGAACGTGTGCTAAATAATGGCTTAGACCCCTAGTGACTAATTTTGTTGCCATCTGTGCACTGTTGTTTATCAGCAGAGCCATAAAATGCCGCAGATGCCATTATAATGCCGTTGAAATGGTGTCGCTCCTGAGGAAAAAAGTCTTTAATATCCAAAACAAGCTTCTGGATTGACTGAATAGATGATCCTGCAGCTTAATGAGCCACAAACCGGCATTGTGGAAGAGTAAATGTGACAATGTGTGTGCTTGGTTTATTATTTTTCACACTATTAAGGCCAAGGTTATGTGTAATACAGACACTCTGATGCTTACGATGTGATTTAAATGATTTGGGTTGGAATAAAATGAACAGGTCAGGCAATTTAAAACTTCTTTATGGCTTTATTTTGGTAGCTTAATGATCCCTGTTAGGGATGTGATTGATACTCTAGCTGCACAAGGGATTATGGGAAATGTAGTTTAGTCATACAAACCTGTCGCTTCATAAACCAGTAGTGCTGTTTTTCCAATTTGGTTGCTATTCTTAATGAAAAGTACACAAAATATATTAAAATCTATGTAAATATTTATATATTATATTGTTTTTTTTATTAAGTATTTTTTTTAAATACATACAAAATATGCTTACAACTATTAAATATAAAAATGATGTAATATTTAGGCCTATTGTATAAAAACTATACTGTGTGTGTGTGTGTGTGTGTGTGTGTGTGTGTGTGTGTGTGTGTGTGTGTGTGTGTGTTTGTGTGAGAGAGGTAGAGAGAGTGTTTATTTATTTATTTATTTATTTAAATTTATTAAAAAAACATATATATACTTATATATATTGTAATATGTAAATTAAAATTATAAATAATTTATATGTAATATGTAAACTGAATTTATATATTATAACTCTCCAAATACATTTTTCTTTCCAAATCTATTATTTATTTATTTAAGGATGATAGGAAATGTAATTTAGTCATGCAAACCTGTCATTTTGAAAACCATTAGTGCTGTTTATCTAGTTTTGCTATTGCTATTGCTATTATTTATGAACAATATACAATTAAAAAGTATTTACCCTTTATTATTAATCCTTAAGTAGCATCTCCAATATGGAGAGTTGGGCAGATTAAAATGGATCATTATGATATTGTGGTGTTGTTTATGTATGATCGCTCTGTCATGCCTTCACTGTAGCAGTGACTTTGTGCGCTACAGTAAAAGATGTAAATAAAGTCATGTGGTCTTTGACAGTGACTCAAAGGAGGCAGGAATTTACCAGAAGACCACTTGTCCTCAGAACACACTGCTCGCCTTAAGTTCAGCCATTTATCTTGTAAAGAGGCATTTTGTCTCTGTTGTTTCATAACGTGAGTCCCTTTGCTCCAGATATGCTTGAGGACAGCCGGGAAAAACTGGGAGATTTTCTTTTTAGGCAAGCGGTTACAGAAAGCAGCCGTCATTTACGTCACACGCGTCACGCAGAGAATGCATTGTCTGCATTACAAGTTATTTACTCGCCCTCATGTCATTCTGATTTTTTTCCTTCTGTGAAAATTTTTTATTCTGATCTGCTCTTTTTCATACTTTGAATGTGCATGTTGATGGTCATCGCCAATCTGTATAAAAGAACAAAAATACAGCCTAAAAGTATCATCAAGTAGCTATAATGGAGGTCACATGGAGTTTAATGCAAACGTAAATTTCATCTTGATTCTCACACAAAACTATCATTTGACTTCAGAACATATGAAATAGAACACATGGGTTTTAAGGAAAACTTATTTTTATTTTTTTATAAAAAATAAATAAATAAATGTGACCTGTGCTGGCAAAAAATGCTAATTTTGAACCACAGACAAAAAAAGTGAAAAATTTGAGCTGTTCACAAAAATGAGTTCATTAAGCCTTCGTCTAGTGATCCCAGTGCTCCAAATAGTAATTAAACATCTAAAAGTATCTTTATTTGTACTTTTTCTGTAACCTTTCTGCTGCCTCTCATCCGAAGCGCACACACAAAGACGACAGACACCGATGCCGCACATATACACAGATTTACAGTTGTCTAAATATATTTACGTATTCACGCAAACATAATCTGTTATATCTTAAGTGAACGTTTGGGGAACTGTTGAGGAAAAACATCTGATGTGTAACATTATATTAGATCCATGCATTACACTATGTCTTAGAATAGATCGTCTGTCACATTAATGTTGATCAAACGATAAAAGAAAACAGGGAATTACCTGCTGCTCTTGATTGAACTGCTTTTGAAGTATCAATAATCAATTTATTTGTAATGATTAATGTAAATGTAATGTTTAATGTAAATTTATTTGTAAGTTTTACATTTTACTATTTGTTTATCTTACTTGAATGCTTTTGTTAAGATGTAAAGTGAAAGTAATACACTATAAACTTGTTTATTTCGATTTCTTCTTTTTTTGCATCGGTTCTTATTTATAACAACATAGATGAAATAAAAAATAGCTATGTTTTGATTATTTATCTAGTAATGATTATTAAGAAAAAAAGTGGGGGAAAAGATGCAATGTTGCTCATTGATTTTGCTTTGGAACCTTCAGAAAACTTTAAATCAGTTTTTCTCACAATTGAGTTTGCTGACTCAATTGAAATCAAACAGGTCATAAATCATTTTGAAGGTCTTTTAATAGAGAATGAATAGAGAATGAAAAATCTAAAAATAATAAATCTAAAAATATTAATTTTTCAAAATTTGCTCATTGTGACTCATTTTACCAGCACAGGTCACAAATAATTTAAGTATAATTGCGATAGTATTATGTTTTTATTTTTATTTTATATTTTTGTTTTCATTGTAATTTTTAGTTTGTTTTTTTAAATTGTCTTTTTTGTATTTAAGTTTCTTTTAGCATATTTTTATTTGTTCAAGTGATATCTGTCATTCATGTAAAAGAAATCACGTTTCTGAAAGCTTTTTACAATGTTTTTAAAATCGGTAACTATTTATTATCTATACTGTCACATAACCTGGCAGTTTCATGACAGCCTAATGTTGGGTCGATGACCACAGATCTGCGTTTCACATTCGCACCTGTTCTCCACTGACCCCCTTGGATCCTCCTGCAGGTACATTCGAGCAGATCAGAAGCTGAACGCCAGCATCTCGAGCAGCGGCTGCAGTGATCAGCCGGATCAGCAGGTGGTGTTTCTGGAGCACGTGGTGGTGCGCGTCCTCATCGTCCACCCGCGCAGAGGAGACCTGGAGATCAGCCTCGTATCGCCCTCAGGGACGCGATCACAGCTGCTGGCTCAGAGGTGATGCACAACACACCAGCACATCTGACAGAGCTGAACTCATGACAACTCTCCATGAGAGCTATACAGTTTTAGTGCTTTCTGCTTTTTATTGGCTGGATAGTGGAAATGATGAAAGAGTTTGGTCTTGCATCATCCGCATGAGTGCTGCAGCTCATTGCAATAGAGAAAGTGCACAAACCACCAGACCACCAGCATGTTTCATTAAACTTATATCTGTTTTCTATAAAGTTCATCTCAATTTTCTCAAACCTGTTCATCAAGGAAAAGGCATTAAAGGAAAAATTTAAAATACTGTATGCACCTTACAATGACCACAACTGTTATATATATTTTTATATTTATATGAATTTATTTGTTATTATTATTTAAATGTTTTTATTTAATATTCAATATTTTTAAGATATAAAAATGTAATATAATATATCAATATAAAAACAATACAATATTATGTACATTAAAGAGAGTAATTAGAGTGGAATAGAACAAGATAGAGAGATAGATAGATAGATAGATAGATAGATAGATAGATAGATAGATAGATAGATAGATAGATAGATAGATAGATAGATAGATAGATAGATAGATAGATGTTATTTTGTGTTCTAATAATTAAGCGTATATGAAACACCAACAGCAGCTGGTAAATTAGGCTGCTCTCACTTAAAGAGACAATGCACATATCCAGTATAATGACACATAGGATTTCTTTCCTATCTATCTATCCATCCATCCATCCATCCATCGAGCTGTTGTTGTATGGAATAGAGCTGTGTGAAGATTCTTCAACATTTCTGAGCTACAAAACAAATCAAAAGTTTGTTTTGTGTTTCTTTCTCTCATAATCTCTCATAATTTTCAGTGTCCAAAACTTGGGTTTTCCTCGCGTGGTAATGTGCTGCTCTTACTGCGGTGTATTCTGTAGGGGTCCGCAGGAGCTGACAGGGTCTGATCTGGCTGCTCTGGTTTCTGTCACACCGGAAGCTTCTTGCTGTCAATCACGCAGCGGTTTCATATCCTCTCTGTTGGTCTTGATGCTCTGCTCTTTCCAAAATCTCTCCTCTCTCGGCTTCTGCGTGCTTTCGTATTCTCTCAGCGGTTTTTCCCACAAGGTTATGAGCACTGAGAGATCCTGAGCATCATTCTCATAACCCTCATGAATAAAACTCTCACTCATTCTCAGCTGCTTCTGCTTCAACATCCAGATCTTACAGAGGACCAGAACTGAGTATCGTACATAAGTAAACAATAGTGTCAATGTAATTATATATATTTGAAATAATTTATAGTATAGTAGTATGAGGCTACAACCTAAACAAAATGTGACAAAGGTAAATGGATCTGAATAATTTTATTTATTATTACTAAATCTTATGTAGTTTTATAAAAATGCCACTAAAATCAAATATATGAAATATATTAAAATAATATAAAATCAAATATATGCAGTATATATGGCTTTAAATTATTTTATAACACTACAACACAAAATATGAATAAATTAATAATGGTCTAAATGGTCTAAATACTTTCTGAATAGATTATATATGTATATATATGTGTGTGTGTGTGTGTGTGTATATATGTAATATATATCAAATAGAAAAAGTCATTTTAAGTATTTTAGCATAATGTTACATCATAAAATGTGAATAGAATTTATAAATTATAAGGTCTCATTACTATGTGAATTTCTTTATTTATATTTATGTTTTTATTTATATTTATTTATATTTATATTTCGTTATTTGTTTATTTAAATCTTGCCTATTTTTGTTCTTGGTTTTGATAGTCACACAACTCTTATTTGGGAAATGTGCCATACAGACATGAAATGCCAAATATGCCACTAAAATCTAATATTTAATGCCTTTTTGCATAAGGCTGTAAAATTAAAAAATGAAACAAAACAAAGTTTTTTCTTGGTTTATTAGGATATTACCCATCTTTTATTGGGGTGGGGGAAATGTGGCTTTTCAGACATTTAAATGGCAAAAATGGCACTAAAATCAAATATGTAAAATAATTTAAAATATTTTAGCATACGGCTGCAACATAAAATATGAAGAAATATAGTTCTGAATACTTTGAATACACAGTATTTTAAATTATTTATTTATTTATTTATAAAAATCGTGCATTGTTTTGTTTTTTTCATAGTTTGGAGGATGTCACAACTTTTATTGAAGGAAGTTTCTTCAAACATTAAATGCCAGAAATGTTTGGGAAAAGCAAAATGCCACAGCCATCTTTTCTGTCGGTAACAATGTTCCTTAAAACCCATGCAATGTTCGTCACTCTCGTTTGTCTATGTGAACGTCCCTCCATTCTCACTTCTCCATAGAAAGCTTATTGTTTTGACATTCCACGTCTTATTTACCGCGATGGAGACCGAAGAGCTGTCAGAATCCACCCCTGCACAAACATCTCCCACCGCGCATCTGCTTTTCTGATAACAGACATGACAGCCTAATGGGGCTTCCCGCATTCAGAGAGTATTTATTAACGGCCACTGGTCGCCCCGCACTGCTCTCTCACCCCGGCCTTTCAGCGTTGAGAGTCGATGGAGAGTCATCCATATGACGCCTGCGGATTGCCAGGAAAGACATTTGCCTTGAATTATGGAGAGGGATGCTGTGGTCAGAACCTCCCTTCAGCTCATTTATTCAACATGCACGCTGCCACAGCCAAATGCCGTTCAGATTTACCGTCTCCGTTCTGCGCAGACGCCTCATTTGGTGGCTGGAGAAGAAAGCACGCAGACATAATGCGCAAAACGCCGTCCAAGCCTGTTAACACGGGCCGTAAGAGGGCCAAGTTCAGAAACGGCGGCTCTGCTAAGCTCTCATTAGTAGTGTGATTGTGGACGGAGCTGTTTTTATCAGTATGAGTTCAGTTCTAAATGAGCTCTAGCGGTCTGAGGGCGCAGAGCGGGAGAGCTGCACTTTTGTTGATGCCTGATGCTAAGAGTGAGTTCATGCTGCTCATAAGTAGCAGTAAGAATCACAAATGACCAGAACCGAATGGTTTGGTTCTGTTAATGGTTCTTAAATGTGCTACAACTCTTTGCTTTTCAGATGACATCACTCAGGCCCCAGAGGCTATCAGCTAATGTTAAAGGGTTAGTTCACCCAAAAATGAAAATTACTCCATGATTTACTCACCCTCAAGCCATCCAAGGTTTATATGACTTTCTTCTTTCAGATGAACAATCAGATTATATTTAAAATTGTCCTGGCTCTTTCAAGCCTTATAATGGCAATGAATGGCTGTTGAGATTTTGAAGCCAAACAAAGTGCATAAATCCTTCATAAAAAGTACTCCACATAGCTCCAGGGGATTAAAAGGATACTCTACCCCAAAATGAAAATTTTGTCATTAATCACTTAACTCCCTGTCGTTCCAAACCTGTAAAAATGGGTACCTTTTATGGTCCTTGACACTGTTATTTATTTGGCAGTCTATGGGACAGTCACAGGCCTCCCGGTTTTCATCCAAAATATCTTAAATTGTGTTCCGAAGACTAACGGAGCTTTTAAGGGTTTGGAACGACATGGGGGTAAGTGATTTATGACAAAATTTTCATTTTGGGGTGGAGTATCTCTTTAATAAAGGCCTTCTGAAGCGAATCCATGCGTTTGTGTAAGAAAAAGATCCATATTTAAAACTTCATAAACCGTAACCCCTTCCCCCCCCATATACGAACGTGGAGGCAAAACTAAATTTAAGGGAGGGTAAGAACAGGTAGAAATAGCTATTTAACATGACAATTGCACGTTACCACGCTTAACGTCAAACTTCATATTCAGGGCTCTTCTGCAGAGTTTGATCTTTTAATATCACTGTCTTAATGCAAACGCAAAGTTAAGTGTAAAAATATCCACTATGATTACAGGACCATTGTGTTAGAAGTATAATGTTTAAGTGAAATGTGAGAGAAAATTGATTTCTCATGGTTGTTGTTTTAGAACATGAAGCCACGTTAAGAGTTTTTCACGAAGGGGCTGTGTCCCGTGCACCAATGGCGTTAACCTACATGTAGGTTTTATTCATTTTTCGGTTACTGTTGTAGGTGATGCAGTGACGGATACTGGAATTAAGATAACAGAAATAATTGCAAGTGGAAACTGTTATGCATTTATTTTGTTATTGCTCTTTTGTTGTTTTATACACAATACTTTGGTGCAGTTGGTTGTGAAGGTTTAAGTGAGAACTGTCTGTAAAAAAATTGTAAAAGTTTTTTTAGGAAAATCTGTATTGTTAATGCTCTACAAATCAAATATACTGTATGTAAATATGAATTATGTATATATGGTTCTGTTGTTTATTTGTGTTTTTCTCTTTTTTTCCTTATTGAATAAGGTTTGCTACTAAAGTTTCACTCTTTTGTTTGCACTTTAGTTTATTTTATCCGTTATTGAGGAGGTTCAGATCTTTTTGAGAGATCTTCACTGTGAATAATGAGCAGCTACTAGTGATGCAGTGTATCAGATGACTTTGTGTTGTCTTATCTCCTTATTTTCATTATTCTCTCTGAAATGTTGACCTCTGTTTCTTCTGTCTTCCAGATTGTTTGATAACTCCAACGAGGGCTTTAGGAACTGGGAGTTCATGACGGTTCATTGCTGGGGGGAGAGAGCGGAGGGCACGTGGACGCTGGAGATCTCAGACTCGCCGTCTCAGCTGCGTAACCCTGAGGTGTTGGGTAAGGAACGGAGGGATGAGGCTCAGACCAACACGAGCATCAGACAACATAAGTCAGTGTGCTGTGATGCCAGTCATGTCCAGTCTAAACACCAGTATAATCTTAAAACATCTGACTCCATTCCCACATTTGGAGCCTAATTCTAGTATTAATTAATTAGTATCTAATTGAAGAATGATTTTTTTTTGTTCAAATATGAAGCTGAATTTGATTGCCCCTTCAGTACTAGTTTGCTTTCACACTGTTTTATGTTGTTTCGTACCATTGTGCCACATGTGCAATACTTTCCCCTTTTCCAACTCGTTAAAAAAATAGTATTTTTTATTTTATTATTATTATTTTTATTTGATTATTAATTTATTTCATTATTATTTTATATTATTATTTTTTATAATTATCTTGAATGAATGAATTGAATGAAATAAAATTAATTGTTTATTTTATAATATTAATATATATATATATATATATATATATATATATATATATATATATATATATATATAAAAATTATTTATTTAATTTTATATTGTATTATTTTTATTTGTTTTGCTCTTTTTCATCTATAGTATTGTTTTACATTTTTATTTTATTTTATAAATATTATATTATAAATATTTACTATTTTTTATTTAATTCAAAATATTTAAATTTTATACCTCATTTTTTCATATATTTCATTTTATTTAATTTTGTATTGGTTTATTTTATTTTTGCCATTTTTGCCTATATTGTGATAGGACAGATCACAAAAATGATTTTATTTTGGAAATCGCTTTGGCTCTCAGTACTACACGTTGTAATTGTAGCTTTACTTTTAGCTTTTACATATATTACAGTGGCTGTGTTCTAAAAGCCTAGTAATATAGCTGGCTTTCTACATAAGCAGCTGATTTCTAAGTCCGCATCCTAATTAAAATGAATTCTCATAAGCAGACCTAGATGGTTTTCTTTTTTTGCTTATTTGGAATTGTTTGGGTTCATGTAATTCCGTCAGGTGTGTTGCTTTCTTGAATGAATGACATTTCTGTTTAATGCAAACCTTCTTTGAGCCCTGCTGCAGATTAAAGTCGTCCTGTCCTCTTTCTCGTCAGGATTGATGTGATTCATTGCATAACAGAACTTTCTTTGCCCCTCCTCATGGCTTGGTCTCCGGCTCTCTCTTCTCTGTCAGGTAAGCTGAAGGAGTGGACACTAATCCTGCACGGCACGGCAGAGCATCCCTACCAATCCCAGGGTTCCCAGCACTCGTTCTCCAGGATGCTGGAGATTCCCACAGCAGGCAAGGAGATGAAAAACCCTGATTTTGTGCCAGGAGCCCCTGAGCATGAAGAGGAGGAAGAGGAGGAATATAATGGTACTCGCAGTAATACCTAGACAAGTTCAGAAGTTTGGGGATGTGAGAATTTTTTGTTTTTTAATCTTATGCTCACTAAGCCTGCATTTATTTGCTCAAAAATGCAGTAAAAACAGTGAAATATTATTACATTTACATTTAGTCATTTAGTAGACGCTTTTTTCCAAATGAGGACAATGGAAGCAATCAAAATTATTTTTAATTATTCAATTCAAAATGTAATTCATTATTAATCATTATTACAATTTAAAATAACTGTTTACTATTTGAATATATATGAAATAGAAATCTTTTATAACTATACAGTTATATTTGCTGTTACTTTTGATCAATTTAATGCATCCTTCTTAAAATAAAAATGCTTATTTTATTAAAAACAAAATCAGAACACCAAACTTTTTAATGTTAGTGTATATAAAAAAATATTTTAAACTCTTTGAAAATGCATTTAAATAAGGAAAAACAAGGGACAGGGGATGTTTTCTGAACATTTTGTTTATAATTGGTCTAAAAGGAAAATTCATGTTAAAAATAAAAGCCAAACAAATATAAGCTTTTTAAAAAACATATTTGCTACTGCATTAATACTGGAGCAAAATTAATTGCTTCAGAAAATATTCAAAAACATTTTTTATGTTAATTATATTTAATAAATAGTATGCTGATATTATTATGCATCATATATAAATATGATGGTACTTGTTGCTTGTTTATAGTGTGAGATTAATAATATCTTTAAACTGGCAACCATGCAAATGACTCTGCAACTCGATACACAAGATATATGTTATTTTTTAGTAAAAACATGGACATTTTTTGCTTTGCTTTAATGTGCTTTTGTCTTTTGTGATAAAATGAACGATCCCTAGTTCAAAAAATATCCTCTATATGAGATTTATTGTTCTAATAAACCTGGCATTGCATACTTTGAATATTGTTGAATGCTCTCTGGGGACGTGCTTCTTATGTTCCTCATTCGTAAGTCGCTTTAAAGACCAAATGTAATATTATCTACAACATCTGTGGATGAGATTGCTGGAGCTGCTGGTTTGTGACTGTATTTCAGGTCCATGTCATCCTGAATGTGGAGATCAGGGCTGCGACGGGGCAGACGCCGATCACTGCCTCAACTGCATTCACTTCAGTCTGGGCAGCCTCAAGAGCGGCAGGTAAAGAGATCACACAGAAAGACAGGAATTATATCTAAAGAGAGTGGAAATTGTAAGATTTGTAGGAAATTGTAGCAACGCTCATAGGATTATTGTAGTTAACTAAAACTAAAACGATATATTAAAAAAATGTCATCACAATAAAATATTTTTTATTATTAAATTAAATTAATTTTGTTTAACTTTCAATTCAATTCAATTCAAGTTTATTTGTATAGCGCTTTTTACGATACAAATCATTACAAAGCAACTTTACAGAAAATTAAGTTTCTACAATATTTAGTAGTAGCTTATCAGTGGTGACTGTCATTTCATGTGCATTCTAGCTTGCAGAAATGTTCAGAAAAATCAATAAAAAGACGTAAACACAACAGACGATTAACACTATTAACTAGCAATTATGCAATCAAACTTATAGCAAAATGTGGTAGTTCTGGAAGCTATTTTGTCTCTGGTTAGCATCATCTGAGGTCCTCTGAGGGGCTGCATCATCTCTTCTCAGGTGTTCTGGATCCAGACTGGAGCTTGTGTAACTCCTAGTTACCACGGGATTGTAAATCCCGTGGCAAAGCAGAGGCCTTAATATAAGTAATAATATTTTGTAACTGATAACGGAACTGATAGGTATAAGATACGATTAGTGTTTTTATAGTTGCCTAAAACTAAAACCATAAAATACATTTTTGTTAAGTTACTTCAGACACGATTAGTGTTTTTATAGTTGCCTAAAACTAAAACCATAAAATACATTTTTGTTAAGTTACTTCAGACAAAAGAAACTGAATTAAAATAAAATATTATAAAAAGCACTGAAACTTATATTATTTCAGCTACTTGCCAAGATAATATTTGTTATTTTCATTTAACTTGAAAACTAAAACTGAAATAAAAATTAATAAAAACTATACAGCCATATTTAAAAAAATGTATGTATACGAAAATGAAAATGTATACAAATGACAGAATTACACAAAAAGTACTTTAAATGGGTCATGAACTGAGAAATAAAAATTCTCTTGATCTTTTGACATATAAGAGGTCACTGTACTATAAAAGTTTAAGTTTCAGATCTCAAAACTTTGTCGTTAGTCTAAAAATTGATTATATTGAAGGCAGTCTGCCAAAGCAACAGCTTGTTCTACTCTATGATGTAATAGTGTGGATAAGCACCACCTCCACAGAAGAAGATCGACATCAATGCCTGTTTAGCCCCACTCACTGATTCAGAGGTCTTAACACACACCAACTGATAAAGATGCTCCGAAGACAAGACACAGTGCAGTGCCAAGCTGTGGAACAAACACTTTATTTTTAATGAAGATCCAGACCGCATCAGTAAGAACTCGGTCCTTTGTGCACTTCCTTTTACTTCATTTCAAAAACAAGGCACAATTTGATGCAGGATTTTCAAAAAGATTGAAACTAACTAAAAGACAATGCTGTGCCGAGTGTATTGGATCCGATAGTAATGTTGCAACACACAAGTGTGAGTAACTGTTTTTATTACGCGGTCACTATTGCTTTGTCTCTACTTACAGATCGTTTGATATGTATTTAGATACTTATGTGTTTTTGACTTAAATCACAGCAGCGTCCATCTATGAGGAATGTATGCTGTCAAACATGCACAACTATTAGCCAATCACAGCAGTGGGGCGATCAAACAGAGCAATCTGATGAGGGGGGTCAAAAAACAGGACCGAAAATAGCCTATTACTTCTAGATGTTTTTGATAAACAAAAAAAAAAAGAAATCTTGATAAAATTATAAGTCTGGCCTCAGAGAGTAGTACAAAATAAAAAACAAAGGCAGTTCATGACCCCTTTAAAATTCAAATGAAAAATATGCAAACTAATCAGAATCAGAATCAGAAAGAGCTTTATTGCCAAGTATGTTTGTGCATACAAGGAATTTGTTTTAGTCAAAAGTTTTAGTGTAAAATCTTTCCAGCACACAGACAACACACAGGCAATAAAAAGTAAGATGAGAATAAAAAAAATACACATATGTAAATATAAATTGACAAAAATAGAAAATAAATGGAAAAATAAAATAAATTGTATGTACAGTTGTGCTATAGATGGTAGAATAGGAATAGAATAGAATGAGATGCAGGGATGTGCTAGGATGTAGATGGGAACAAATAAATTGCACATATTCAAAATATTAATAAAAACCTATCGAACAGTAAGAGTATGTTTAATTAAGTCTTCTTTGTTTTCCTAATTGTCAAACAGATTGATGCTGTTTTTCTTCTTGTCCCCCTCACAGGACGTGTGTAAGTCACTGTCCGCTGGGTTATTTTGAGGACGGAGAGGCCCGCAGATGTCGCCGCTGTCACAGAGGCTGTGAGAAGTGTGTGGCTCGCGGGCCGAACGAGTGCCGCTCCTGCCGGAGAGGTCTTTACTTCTACTCGAAGGAGAGCACCTGTGTGGAGACCTGTCCCGCCGGCTGCTTCCACGACGACAGTGAGTCCGACCAAGATGGAGCATTCACTGATTCATTTCACTTATGAGTGTATTGAGCTGAAGTTTCTACAACCATAAAGAACCGTACGCATCTAGTAAATACCAAACCGAGGTCTGTCACTTTTAATAATAATTATAATAATAATAATAATAATAATAATATTTTTGTTACATTTAAAAGAAATGCAGTGTATCTTCCATTTATTTACTTCTATTACTTTTATTTATTTTTTATCATTATTTCTATTTAATTATTATTTTACTCATTTAACAGGTGCTGTTAACCAAAGCAACAACTTCATAAGCGATTTATCACCAAAGAGCCAACAGTACTTGCAGTACTGCAAAGTTTTATGATAAATTTCAGGCAAATTAACCAGTTCATTAAAATAAATTAATAAATTATGGATTTTGCTATCCTCGTTCTACTAAGCTAATTATGTGGTACTCTGATAAGCATAAAAAAACATAACACATAAACATTGTACTGTGTAAATGTTAAAGAAGTCATTTATGTTTTTAACTTACATTTACATTAAATCCTTTTCAAAATATATATATATTTTTTTTATATATATAAATATATAATTCATAATCTATTTAAATAAATTTGTGAAAATCACCACAAAAGATTATTTAAAGATATTTTTGTGTTAAATGACAAAGTATCAAGTAGACATTACAAATTGTAGCTTTAGAAAGAAATGTTTTATTTGATTTAGCATAAAATTTATTACACATAAACATTAAGATAATTTAATAAAATATCTCAGTATTTTTTGTTCATATAGTGAAAGTCATTGGTAACCAAAAGAGCTTTGTTAGCAACAGTCTTCAAAATACCTTCTTTTATGTTCCACATAAGAAAGATTTGAAACTACATGAGGCTGAGTAAACGATGACAGAATTCAAATTTAATGTTTTTATTATTTATTATTATTATTATTATTATTATCTTTGTATGAAATGATACTCTAAATAAGAAACTAAATCTGCCAGCAGGTGGTGGAAAGTGTCTTTATGA
Organism: Cyprinus carpio; assembly: GCF_018340385.1. Taxonomy (NCBI): domain Eukaryota; kingdom Metazoa; phylum Chordata; class Actinopteri; order Cypriniformes; family Cyprinidae; genus Cyprinus; species Cyprinus carpio. The sequence goes on along the minus strand of NC_056603.1, from coordinate 13,319,556 downwards.
GTCTTTGATTCACCCGATTCGTTCAAAATGCAGATTCATTCAGAAACTAAACACCGCTGTGTTGCTCACAATAGCACAACAGTTCTGCTGTGGCTTTAAAGGTAATATATTCTCTGCAAAATTGAGCAAAAACACATTGCATAAAATCACATTTAAATTCGTAATATTCGGGACAAAATCACTTGTGCAATACTGCTCTCTTTGCTCGTGTGATATCGCTTATCATATAAATATGAGACAAAAAACTCATATGGGGCATTTTTTACTTCAATATCTTGAATTTTACTGCATAACTGCACTTATGGACTTCATATTTGTCAACAATGAACTATATGAAATGTAAGATGACGTACCTGTCTGGGGGCAGGGCCAGTGCATTAACTGCGTAAAAATATTTAGATCAAGGTTTTTTTTTTTTTTTTGACACACACACACACACACACACACACACACACACACACACACACACACACACACACACACACACACACACACACACACACACACACACATATATAGGAATAACAATATACAAATTGACAATTGTATGTTCAGGTATATTATGTGCAAATTTGAAGTGTAGACTTAGTATGTGTGTTAGATAAATAGTGTTGTGTGTTCCACAGTTATTGTCAAGTGTTCATGAGATGGATTGCCTGAGGGAAGAAACTGTTCCTGTGTCTGGCCGTTCTGGTGCTAAGGGGCCTGTAGTGTCGACCAGATGGCAACAGTTCAAAGAGGAAGTGTGCCTGATGTGAGGGGTCCAGAGTGATTTTGCCAGCCCTTTTACTCACTTTGTAAAATGACTTGCTCACTCACTCTGCACTCAGTTCTTGAATAGAAGGGAGGGTTGTACCAATGATTCGCTCAGCAGTCCGGTCAGATTTGGTAGCTGAACCAGACAGTTACTGAAGTGCAGAGGACGGATTCAGTGATGGCAGAGTAGAACTGTTTCAGCAGCTCCTGTGGCAGCTGAGGAAGTTTAACCTCTGCTGGGCCTTTTTCACAATGGAGTTAATGTGCATGTCCCACCTCAGGTCCTGAGAGATTTTGGTGCCTAGAAACCTGAATGACTCCACTGCAGTCACAGTGCTGTTCATGATGGTGAGTGGGGGGAGAGCAGGGGGGTTTCTCCTGAAGTCCACTGTTTTAAGCGTGTTGAGCTCCAGGTTGTTGAGACTGCACCAGACAGCCAGCTCTTTAACCTCCAGTCTGTAAGCAGACTCGTCACCGTCCTGAATGAGGCCGATGAGTGTGGTGTCGTCTGCAAACTTCTGGAGCTTGACAAAGGGGTGTTTAGATGTGCAATCGTTAGTGTACAGGGAAAAGAGCAGTGGGGAGAGAACGCAGACCTGGGGAGCTCCAGTGCTGATTGTACGGGTGCTGGATGTATATTTTCCTAGCCTCACTAGTTGCTGCCTGTCTGTCAGGAAACTGTTGATCCACTGACAGACGGAGATGGGCACGGAGAGCTGAGTTAGTTCGGGCAGGAGGAGGTTTGGAATGATAGTGTTTAAGGCCGAGCTGAAGTCCACAAACAGGATCCTCACATAAGTCCCTGGTCTGTCTAGATGTTGCAGAACATAATACAGTCCAATGTTGACTGCATCGTCTACAGACCTGTTTATATATATATATATATATATATATATATATATATATATATATATATATATATATATATATATATATATATGTGTGTGTGTGTGTGTGTGTGTGTGTGTGTGTGTAAACTTTACTTTATTAAATGATATACATAGAGCGAAATAAAATATTTATTTACATACATGTTCCAAACCCACATTATTTTACACACACATATATATGTTGACAGTGTTTTTTGTCCTTTTTGAGGCCTGACAGATGTGAAAACTCTGAGCAGTTGTGTGTAAAAGAACCGATTCTTCAACTTTTGTGTTTCCCAAAAAATAACATCATACAGGTGTGGAACGTCATGAGGGTGAACTAATAGTAAATAGTGTCAGAATTTGTATTTATGGCTTTAACTTTTCTTTTTAAAGACTGCCTATATAATCAGAACAAAGTGTAGGCTATTTGTTTAGTCAGTGATGAAGCGTGGCTCACATGTGCGCAGAGCAGAAGAAGCCAGTGCTTTCAATGATTCTGCTTCTTGGTGTGGCTTTATTGTCCCTCGTTGTTTCCGTCTTATTGATAACAGCTGCTGGGACGGATTTGAGCCCTAGTTATCTCCACAAATCAGACTAATGATTGAGCGTCTTTCACAGTCCGCCTGCGACGCCTACGGGGGCCGAGAGTTTGAGTTGGTTTATGGTTGTTTGCACGCTCGTCCTCAGCTGCTGAACACATGCAGAGCCATGCATCTGGAACAGATGTGTTTAGTGGCAGCATGAATGGATGAAATTTGCACATACCCAAGTATGAATTGCATCCAGATGCCCAGATATTTCACTCACTGCTGATCGGAGCAAATTATAGGTAATATATAACTCAAAGGTCTAAATTTGTCTCTCCCTCTCTCTTGCTGTCTTTCGTGCAGCACTGGGAATAATTCACTGCAAAAAACAACAAATCACCAATTTATTTATTTTTTTAATGCAGTGATGACTTTCTTCATGCATACATGTTTTGTTTTTCTGAGATAAATTAAGTATTTTTTTTCTTGGGAGATTTTGTCTTTTTCTCTGCTAGTATCTTCTATTCTTTCTAGATTTCCGTCATTTAGGGTGTGTGAAATCTGGTGGGAAACAGCTGCTATTACAGGCTGGCAATTTTAAAATATATAATTCATAAAACATTCGATCATAAAATAATGAATGTAAAGAATGTATTCTGGAATGTGCAACAGGGTTCTGTTTCATTATAAAACCTTTCCTTATATCACAGGAAAAGTTAAAGTGCTAAAGGCTCTTTACAGCGCTTTCATGTCAGTCAGGACACATGCATTCAGTCCATTTGCACTGAATCAGTTAATCAGTGTTTTGAGTTTGCGTGATATATGTGATTGTCATTGACACTGTCAGTATAAACACACAATGTATTTGCTGGTTTAATGTGCTGTCTATGCTGAGTAAAAGTGCTCTAAATAGGAACATGTAACAATATTTGGTTCATAAGGCTTTAGATTGCAGTTTGTTTGCACCTTGAATGTTAACTGAAATTAAAAAAGAAAACTAAAAACTTAACTACTTTCAGCTAGTTGCTGAAGGCCATATTTTGTTTTTTATTTAGTTTAACTTAGTAAATTATTTAAAACTGAAATAAAAAAATAAAAACTATAGGTGCACATTTATGACTAAATCTAATAAAAATTAAAAACAAATTAAAATAAGTAAAATTTTACCTGAGATTTAATTTTTTTTAATAAACATTTTTTAAAAACTATAGTGTAATTCTAACTTATTTTATTTAAACTAAAGGTTAAAATAACTTTCTAAAATTTAAATGAAAACCACAAAAAAAGGACAAATAATATTACAAAATAATAAGAAGGCTTATTTTGATTAATTTAATTTTTTTGTGTGTATGTTGGTTACAATGTGATATATTCTTTTCTTAAAGTGTAATAACAGTAAAACATCTTGTTGTTGTTTTTGTTGTTACTATTATGAAATATATTACAATTGCATATTTTGTTTTACTCTTGATGTGAATAATTTGCGGTTAGTTTACATGTTTGCTGTGACAATTCTGACATTTTATATGTTGATTAATTATCAGAAAATAATAAAAATTAACTACATTTAATTGAAATCAAGGTCACCTCAGTCATGTTGCTCAGAAACTAATTGCCCTCCTCCATCCCCAGCTCCTCCTATGGTCCACAGTCAGGCACCTTTGTCCTTAATTATGTAGTTATGTTATATTGTCATTAAGAACATCACTGATATCTGCTACATTTATGTTGGTTCTGTTCTGTTGACCCTAAGGGGGTTATTGCTGCTCTCCCTGCTCTAATCCATGCTAGGCTGCATGGATGGACAGGGAGTTTTTCCCAATCCAAACTGTATGCTAATTGTCAATCCTGACCGAACTACATTTATCTTCATGCAGTCCTTGTCTGTGGGATCTTCACATCACATTTTCTTTCTTTCCAGGCCAGAGACGTTGTCTGAAGTGTCAAGAGAACTGTTTGAAATGCTTGCGAGATGCAGACAGATGCACGGCCTGTAAAGATGGCTTCAGGTAATACTAATAAACATCAAAACTGTTTAAGTTTCAGCTGTTCAGCAATTGCACAAAATGACATGATTAGAAAGAAGTGCACAACTTCATGTTCCGTGTTGAACCGCTGCTCTCAGAGTGAGGCAGTTGAGTTGCGGCCCAAGAACATTTGATAATCCTCACTGGATTGTTGCTTGATTGCTGCGTAAATAAAACCAAATGTTTTGAGTATTTAAATGTCTCTTGCAGGCAATCGAGTTTAATGAATATTGACCCCTCTTTGCACTCCATGCACGACATATACAGAGTTCTGAATTCTCATTAAGCCTGTAGCCTGGAGCTGGTGCGGATGAAATAGCGTAAGAAGTCTGGCTTTGGGGTTCTGTGTGGGTTCAGGACATCTAGGGTACATCTGGTCATCTTTATGCATGCTGTCTTTGCTGTGGTTTAGACGAGCCGTACTGAGACAGACCGGGCTTTAGTTCTTGAAAGGCAGTCTGGACTTGTGAAGGGTAAAACGCAGCATGCTTTGTGCTGTGACCTCTCAACAGCATTTAATCTGTCAGGGTTATATATCGTGATGCGCTGTGTTTTGAAGCGCAGATTGAGAGCAAATGCCTGGAATCTTTTAGATTCACATTGTCTGTGTCACACTTGCTCGAATGATTTTTGAAACGCCTGTCATTTTCAACCACTGACCCACAGTACCCCACTTCCATAACAAAACAGCTCTTTTAGCCAGGACTAGATCAACCCACTGTGAAGAAGCATGCAGAGTTGTTTTCTCAGACGCACATTAATTCAAGTCTTGGACTGAGAATCACTGGTTACTCTTGATTTGTTTGAAAATGTATTTTCGTTTGACACTAGTTTTAGTCTATGCCACATTTAGAGCACTAAAATCTTAAATGAGCCTCACATAGAGATTTGGAAATAGAGCTGTTACAATTATGACAGTTATGTTTGCTGTGACAATTATGACATTCTGATGGTTGATTATTTATCAAACTAATACTAACAATTGACAATCTGATTTATCTTTTTTGTGCATGTGTATCACAGTGATTATTTCAAAACAATCTATCATTTGCATTAATGGTTGGTAAAAGATGCACATAATAAAGTGACATACTGTAAATATAATATTCCAGGTATTTAAATATTGTTTATTTAACATAACGGAAAGTCCACTGTTGTTATAGTAATAACAATAATTACTATTAAAAATTTTGATTTTGAGTATCTATAAAGTAGTATTGTATCCTTCATATCTCTAAAAAAATCTTTAGTTCTATCATATTTATAAAAGAAAGAAACAGCTTTACGTTTTTTTCTGAAAACAGCCGAGCTCCTGGAGGTATGCCGTGGGTGGAGCTAAAGAGTGAGGAGCACTTGAGCGCTGATTGCCAACAAAACACCGAAATTTGAAGCAGTTTTACTTACCGCCTGCAGGTCCAAATCATGACCGGGATCTTTTTTCGCTGGAACCGCGCCATCTTTCAGTATCAAATGATGTGCAAATCCAGCATCGAACTAGGCCTTGTTTATTAAACGTTCATCTACAAACACTTGCGAAACTCTGAAACTCTGTTTCAACTTTGTAACATCCACTGTTTATGTAACGCTGGGTTCTTTGGAAAGCTGAAGGTTATCTTTCCCTTACAAACAAAAACACTTCTTTGGAGACATTCTTCCCGAGCGAGTCCCGTGCAGTGCTGCTGAATGAAACCCGTTGATGGGCACGCTCTTGCTCTCGCTCTGGTCGATGTGTGCACAGGCACTCTTCCAGGAGAAGTGCCCATATAAGGAGTTCCACCCTTCATTACGTAATGAAGAGCCACGATCGAAAAAAACTTTTAAAAACTTGTACGCAACCCGAAGGTGTGTATTTGGCACAAAAATACTTTGTTATACATCCAAATCATTTTTTGAACCTTTAGCCATGTTTAGCATAAGAATCCAACTCTTTAACAGTGTAAATAACTCAGAATGCATGAAACAGCATTAGACCTCCCCTTAATTGTTTATTTTTTGCAATTATAAAAACAACATATGGTGTGAATAGGCCTTTAGTTGCGTAAAGGTTATGTAAATGTAGGCAGTCCTATGTTTCAAATACTTTTGATGTCTTACTGATGTTTCTACTTTACACATTGTTTGCTCTTTAAATCTGTGGAAATATTGCAGTGAACTGCTGTATGGGCTTAATCTTTTCTTTTTCTTTTTCTCCTTTTCCTGATTAAAGTCTGGCAGGAATGACCTGCGTTCCAGAATGTGCCAATGGAACGTTTTTTAACCTGGAAGAAATGAAGTGCAGCCCTTGCCACATCTCCTGCTCCACATGCACAGGTCACATTCTGTTCTGTTCTGTTCTGTTCTGTTCTGTTCTGTTCTGTTCTGTTCTGTTCTGGTCTGTTCTGTTCTGTTCTGTTCTGTTCTGTTCTGTTCTGTTCTGGTCTGTTCTGTTCTGTTCTGTTCTGGTCTGGTCTGTTCTGTTCTGGTCTGTTCTGGTCTGCTGTGTTCTGTTCTGTTCTCTTCTGTTCTGTTCTGTTCTGTTCTGTTCTGTTCTGTTCTGTTCTGTTCTGGTCTGGTCTGGTCTGTTCTGTTCTGGTCTGTTCTGGTCTGCTGTGTTCTGTTCTGTTCTGTTCTCTTCTGTTCTCTTCTGTTCTGTTCTGTTCTGTTCTGTTCTGTTCTGTTCTGGTCTGTTCTGTTCTGTTCTGTTCTGTTCTGTTCTGTTCTGTTCTGTTCTGTTCTGTTCTGGTCTGTTCTGTTCTGTTCTGTTCTGGTCTGTTCTGGTCTGCTGTGTTCTGTTCTGTTCTGTTCTCTTCTGTTCTGTTCTGTTCTGTTCTGGTCTGGTCTGGTCTGTTCTGTTCTGTTCTGGTCTGTTCTGTTCTGTTCTGTTCTGTTCTGTTCTGTTCTGTTCTGTTCTGTTCTGTTCTGTTCTGTTCTGGTCTGGTCTGGTCTGTTCTGTTCTGGTCTGTTCTGGTCTGCTGTGTTCTGTTCTGTTCTCTTCTGTTCTGTTCTGTTCTGGTCTGTTCTGTGCTGTCCCATCCCATCCTGTCCCTCCCATCCCATCCCATCCCTTTCTATTCTATTCTATTCTATTCTGTTCTGTCTCATCCCATCCCATCCCGTCCTGTCCTGTCCTGTCCTGTCCTGTCTTGTCCTGTCCTATCCTATCCCATCGTATCATATCATATCATATCGTATCTCATCCCATCTCATTACATTTAATTCCATTTTTTCCATCCCATTCCATTCTATCCCATCCCATCCTGTCCCATCCCATCCCATTTATTTTCATTACATCTCATTCCATCCTGTTCCATCCCATCCTATTCCATTCCATTCATTTTTTTCCCATCCCATCCCATTCCTTTCTATTCCATTCCATTCTATCCCGTCCCATCCCATTCTGTCCTGTCCTGTCCAGTTCCGTTCCGTTCCATCCTGTTCAATTCCATTCTGTTCCTTCTTTCCCCATTCCATTACATTCAGTCTTATTATATTCTATTTTTTACACAGTTAGGCATTGTTCATACATATAACACATATGTAGCAATTATTTTGTTTTGCATAAAAGAAAAATTATTTAAATGTAAGCAGACATTAAATTCAGTACAGCACAAACTTAAATAGCAGTTTAATAAACAAGAATTACACATTAACTTTTATTTCAGACAAAATTTACTGTTAGTTCATGTGTTGTTGACATATAAAAAACATTACTTGCACGGTAAGATAGTATCTTAAAGCTCAATACAGATGAATTGATAATGTCCAAGTTTTAGGATTTCCATTAAAGTTTCTCAACTCTGGCCTTCAGTGTCTAGCGAAATTTAACTCCATCCTTGATCAAACTCACCTAATCAAGGTCGTCAAGGATTACTAGAAACTGTCAGACAGGTAAACTGTAGCAGACCTTGAGGAATGAGTTGAGAAATCAGTGCAATACACTGTTTACTCCGACTCAAGTAATTCTCACAGAATATGAAATGAACTGAACACAAAAGCAGACAAATGAGATCAGATATCTTTAACTTGCTTAGCAATCAGTTGACTTCGAGAAACTGAAGAGTAAAGCTTTTGTGTTGTTTTGAGGACAGCAGGAGTGAACGAGCTGCTGCCAGTCCTGTATCACTACTGCTGCTGAGCCATAGAACCTAATTAACTTACTCCAACTCACCAGAGACATCTGATAAGCCCTGAGTTTGCTTTCCAAGTTCGCTGAAATGTGGAGAGCTGATGTTATAGACACAGTGGGATAGAGAGAAATAATTGACAGATTACCTGAATGAATGTGTTTCCACCTCCATTAACATGGGCTCAGTTTCAAACCCTGGTGAGACGTCTTTATCGGCAACATTTTAAAACATAAAGTAGCCAATATAAATATATAATTTTTCTTTGCTAAATACTTAAGCAGCATGGCATGCATCATTTGTGGAGATGACTCTCCCACAATGCACTGCAACATACTCCATCTAAACTGGTGGGTGGAAAAAGAGAGTTATTTATTTCACTCAGTTGTATTATTGATATACTATTATAGTTTTTGGTAATATTTTGAGTTAGATTTTATTATTCTATTTTCTATTTCCTATTTAATTTGAGCTATTTTAATATGTCTATATTTGATGAAAAATACAGTAAAAACTGCAGTATTTTGAAATATTACAATTTCAAATAACTTTTCTATTTGAATATATTTTAAAATGTAATTTATTTCTGTGATGCAAAGCTGAATTTCCAGCATCATTACACAAGTATTCAGTGTCACATGATCCTTCAGAAATCATTTTTATATGCTTATTTGCTGTTCAAGCAAAACATTTCTAATTATTATCAATTACAGTTGTGTTGCCTCATATTTTTGTGGTAAACATAATATGTTATTTTACTGGATTCTTTGATGAATAAGAAGTTCAAAAGAACAGCATTTCTTTGAAATATTATCTTCTGTAACATCATAAATGTCTTTGCTGTCACTTTTGATCAATTTAATGCATCCTTGCTGAATGAAAGAACCTTTTATTCACCTCTGTAAGAGATCACATGGTTGACCTGCTGCAGGAGAAAGTCTCTTGTACCGCTGCTTTAATCTTAGAGATGGGCTGATCAGGCCAGATAGCTGGAAGTAGACAGCTGATGGTACATTGTATCAGGTCACTGTACTCATACTGATTATTGATAACATTGCACTCTTCACACCTCAGGTGAAGATCCCAATGAATTGCAAATGTAATGGAGAACTGAGCTAACGGTGGGCTTGTGTTTGCAGGTCCTGGACTGGAGGAGTGCATTCAGTGTGCTCCGGACTACTTACAGCAGGAGTGGCGGTGTGTCCGAAACTGTGCTCCCGGTTACTACAGAGGAGAGGTGGCGGGATTCACACAGAGGATGTGCCGCAAGTGAGTCCTGTACACCTCTCACGTGTCCACTGCACTGCTGCATTCAGGCAAAAACTCTCACCAATTCTTGGGTTATGAATATGCATTTTAGATGGTTTAAAATGCGGATGCATTTTATTAAACATTTTTCTTAAGATGTTTAAAATTAAAGGTGTTTCATATTTAAATTGGTGGGATGGTCCTTTTTGTCTCAAAGAAAGGAAATGCACATGCTGTTGTTTATTGCTAAGGCATTGTTAGGTTAATTACCAATTTATATCTGTAATCTTTTATTTTTTGATACCTGCAATTATAGCACTAGGTCTACTGTTAAACAACTTTTAAAGTTTCTGAGAGTATATTCAGAACTTGGCAAAACTGCCCACTCTTTTTTCCCATTGTTATGGAACGAGCTGCAGTGTGTTATAATGCTGGAAGCTCTCCCCTCTCTAAAAGTTTTTAAAAATCTCTGATGGACTACTCTAAAGGAAACATGTACTTGCTTTAAGTCATTTTTTGATTTGTTATCACATTCGTGCGGGGCTAAATGTTGTTAGTTTTGTGTGTTTGTAACTTGTTTTATTTTGAATCTTGTTCTGCTGCCATTTTGGCCAGGACTCCCTGGAAGAAGAGATTTTGCATATCAATGGGACTATCCTGGTAAAATAAAGGATAAATAAAAATATATTATATTAATAATAATAATAAAAAAAATAAAGGTAACATTAAAGGTAACATTATATAAAGGTAACATTATATATATTATAACATTACAGTTCTCATAAAGAATGTACAGTTAAAATTCTAAATAAAGTTAAATGTTAAAATTTCAAGTACTAAGGCAGCCAAGCTAACATCTTTCTCCCAGGTCATTCTCTTTGTTTTTGTTTTCAACTTTTATGTCATCAAGGCTTTTTCTCATTTATTTATTTATTTTCTTAGCTTCTGCTTATCTGTCTCATTGGAATTGCAGAATTGTAGCCTTGGTACAAGCTTGGTATTTACATTGGAATTCTTTCTTATTGCTCTCTGGCAGAAATGTTTTTTTTAGTTTATGCTTGCTCTTTTTTTCATCTGTATAATGATCGATAAGCAGTCGGGTTTTCAGATAAACCAGAGAGAACCAGCAGAGGAAAGTGCAGCACAGATCTTTCATATATGGCTGAGATTTACAGCTCCATCACAGCATTAAAGATTCCTAAAGCAAATAGAGGCTATCATCAATGTAAGCAAATATATCAGACAGCCGCGGGTTCTTCTCCGAGTCCAGTTGAGCTTCACTGGAGGCAAATAGATCAGACAGCCGTAAAAAAACAGGTAAAGTGTGGCCCTGAGGTAACCAATCCACACTGGAAGACATTCAGTTTGAACTCGTATACCAGCAAATGACAAAGCACATGTAGTAAATACTGTATAAGAGCACATGCAGTGTCAAGGATGGTTTTACAGCTGTTATGGATGACCTTAGAGGTTGTCATTTTTATGTCAATCAGAACTTGTGTATTTTATGATGGTAAAGTAGCCCCCTTTAAATTATAATGGGCTTAGGCTTATAAAAAAGATGTTCATTGTGTTTTAACTGGTTTTGAGAACATGCATGCTTTACTTGAAGATTCATCGACATTAGAATAAGGGTAAGAGTGGTTTAGTACGTTCACGACTGTTGTTTTCTGTACACTACTGTTTAAACTTATGTGGTCAGTAGAAGTTTTTTTTATTAATAGTTTAATTCTGCAAGGATGCATTAAAGTGGTCAAAGGTGACAGTGAAGACATTTATAATGTTTTAAGATTTCCTTTTTGAAATAAATGCTGTTCTTTTTGAAAGAATCCTGAAAACACATTAAACAGCACAACTGTTTTCAACATTGATAAGAATAATGAATTTTTCTTTTCTTGAGCAGCAAATCGGTATATTAGAATGATTTCTGAAGGATCATGTGACACTGAAGACTTGAGTAATGAAGCTGAATATTCAGCTTTGCATCGCAGGAATGAATTACATGTATATTCAAATAGAAAACAGTTATTTGAAATTGTAAAAAATATTTACATTACATTTACATTTACATTTAGTCATTTAGCAGACGCTTTTATCCAAAGCGACTTACAAATGAGGACAATGGAAGCGATCAAAAACAACAAAAGAGCAATGATATATAAGTGCTATAACAAGTCTCGGTTAGCCTAAACACAATATACGTAGCAAGGGCTTTTAAATAATATAATAAATAAAAAGAAAACAGATAGAATAGAAAAAGAATGGAGCAAGCTAGTGTTAGAGGTCTTTTTTATAATTGTATAATAAATGAAAAGAAAATAGATAGAATACAAAAAGATTAAAAAGGTAGTTAGATTTTTTTTTTTTTTTTTTTAATAGAATAAGAATAGTGAGGGAAAAAGTTAGAGGGTCAAATAAAGATGAAAGAGATGTGTTTTAAGCCGATTCTTGAAGATGGCTAAGGACTCAGCTGCTCGGATTGAGTTGGGCAGGTCATTCCACCAGGAGGGAACATTTAATTTAAAGTCCGTAAAAGTGACTTTGTGCTTCTTTGGGATGGCACAATCAAGCGATGTTCACTTGCAGAACGCAAGCTTCTAGAGGGCACATAACTCTGAAGTAATGAATTTAGGTAAAGGGGTGCAGAGCCAGTGGTGGTTTTGTATGCAAACATCAATGCCTTGAATTTTATGCGAGCAGCTATTGGTAGCCAGTGCAAATTGATAAATAGAGGTGTGACATGTATTCTTTTCGGCTCATTAAAAACTAATCTTGCTGCCGCGTTCTGGATTAATTGTAAAGGCTTGATAGAACTGGCTGGAAGACCTGCCAAGAGTCCAGCCTGGACAGAACAAGAGCTTGAACAAGGAGTTGTGCAGCATGTTCGGAAAGAAACATTAAACATATTAAACAGATTTCACAATATTACTGTTTTTACTGTCATTTTGATCAAATAAATGCATCCTAGGGTAAGCAGACATCTTTCAAAATCGATATAAAACCAGTAAAATTTCACAATTCACTTAACAGTTCACTTTTTGAAAATTTTGTCATCATTTACTCCATTTTGGCCACGTCAACTAGTTGTTAATGACATTATTTAACCACGTGTCAGAGTTGCGGCACAAGAATTTACAGTAAACAAGGTACATTTTGACTCTCAGTGTTGCCAGATCTTGCTATAAAAATAAGAACAAGTTCATAATAAATCCAAACTTGGAAATATGCCACATACTGAAACATCACAACCTTAACCTTAACCTTAACATTTTATTTTATGATTTAACATTTGTAAATGGTCTAAAGCAAATGAGTTGTAAAAATTCTGAAAATCTTTTAGAGCTCATAATTTGTTTAAAAAAATATAACACATTACACATTTCCCCTCAAACATTCTAAACTCCACATCCATATCCCCAAATCCATTCAAAGTGTATACCCTCAAAAAACACACAATCGAATTTTACGATAAATATAGGGGACCAAACAACTGTTTCTTGAAGTGCCCTTCTGCGTCATCATCACGTGTCCGCACGGAGGCGCCGTCATCATGCAAAGAATCTGCACAAAGGATCATGGGAGCCCGAAGGGTCCATCAGTTGTACCCTTTGAAATCCTTCATTCCGAAGGGCCTTTTGAAGTGGCCAGTTTTGAGCACTTCGGTTTGGAACGACCCTTCAATATGGCAGCCATGATTGTTTTCACTTGAATTTTACTCCATGTCTCCTCGTTCCTCGCTCCGTGCACCTCACAGTAGCGGATCGTGACGCACATTAATGAATAAATAAGTATATAAAATTATTTAATGGTCATGTTTGTGATACGTCATTCTGTACGTGCATTCTGTGATGTGATCTAATTGCACTGTTGATGTGATCTAATTGCTAGCACACCCTGAGTACATGTGAGTTAATATATTCCTCTTATCGGCAAGACATATCGGCATAATTTCTCGTATCGGGCCGATGTCGATATTTGCATTTAAAGCCATTATCGGCAGATTACGATATTGGTCCAATAATTTTGGGCATCCCTAATTCAGAGTAAATGCTCTGAGCCATCAGATACACATCAGAATACCTGATCTCTTTCAACTCCAGAACTAATGTCCTGGACTAGTAGATGCAGAGCGCTGAGGTGCTGATATGGGAGGTTAAATTAACAAGCTCTAAAATAAGTTCAGTGCCACAAACATAAGCTCAATGTTCTTCCGCCAGGATCAGTTTTATGGCACAGTTTGAATCCTGCTATTGATTAGAACAAGAGTTTAATAAAGTAACTAATGCTAAAAAAGTACTACAGAGTTTCTGTGGGTCTTAAAAAGGTATTTAATCGAGGCATGCATTACAAATATCCAAACATAAATCAAGATAAATTTACTTGAGATGCAGATTGAACATACAAAGTCTTATTTTCTGAGAAATTTAACAAAATTAAGTGAAGTGAGTTGATGCTTTTAGCAACATTTTGCAATTTTACTGCAAAGAAATTTTGCTTCTTAAGTAAATGGTCTTTAGACATTTGCACTGGAAAACAAGGCAATCTTTCAAACTTTGAAGCATTGCTAATACAAGACATTTATATATAGAGACCATGTTGGCGTATTTTGTTCCATTCAGATAATTCCTTACATTTTCTTTATCTTAAAAAGGCCTTAAATTTGCCTTCATAAAAACCTTGTAATAAAGCAGCACTTTGTGATTGAATGCTGTCGTTCACTGGCGTTGATGCATCAGATGCATCAGTTGATGTAGACATTCATTTAATGATGCTCCCGTTCTGATCGCCTGGCTTCCCTCGTGTTTTCAGGAAATTCGTTAGGAAATCATTTATCAAAATCGAGTCTTTATAGATGTAAAAAGCTGAAGCTGATGTGAGGTTCTGCTGTGGATTTTCAGGTGTGAGGAGCACTGTTTGAGCTGTCAGGGTCCTGGAACCAGCTGCACGCAGTGTAAGGAGGGATACAGCCTCGTCAACCGGACCTGCATCATGAACGCCACCTGTAACAATGGTATGTGCCTTCATATAATACAGATATCAGATACAGACCCATCAGCAGATCACTAGAGCTGTTGGAATGATTCATGTCTAACTTAATCTCTTATCCTCAGCAGCCACAGTCTTAATTGCTAAAATGAATTTAGATAATCTATTTAATTATCTAATTCATCTTTCTCTCTCTTAAGATCAAGACTTGAATAATTACACTGTTTTGTGAATGATTTATTAAGTAGAATCAGTCATTGTTTGTGAATCAGGCTAATAATGAATCAGTTATTTGTGTATTTATATTTATACATATGAACACATTTTATTGTATTGTATTTAGCATTTTTTCATAAAGTTTTGCAAGGAGCTTTTTGTAATTATAACCACATTGAGTAGTTCATATGGATGATGTCGTGTCAAACTGACCTGACCCGGGTGTTTACAAGGCTTTTAGACTTCAGATCATCTCTAACAGTTTGTTGTTGCACAGCTATAAACGCTGATGCTAGAGAGAGAAGAAA
The DNA here is from genome assembly GCF_018340385.1 of Cyprinus carpio. Lineage (NCBI taxonomy): Eukaryota > Metazoa > Chordata > Actinopteri > Cypriniformes > Cyprinidae > Cyprinus > Cyprinus carpio. Next base: position 13,304,513 of record NC_056603.1, on the reverse strand, counting down.
GAGGAACACAATGATCAAAAAGAGAGTGACGTACGGAGAGAGGATGAAAGGGAAGAGGGTCGTGCATGAGTGAAATGCTGGAAAAACAGGGTTTGTTGTAAACGGAGGTTATGTGAGTGAGGCAGAGCTTTGGCAGGACAGCAACAATGCTTTCACTGGGATCCACTGCCCCTCATTCCCCTGGAACCTTCTGTTTGGCCAAACTTGCATAACATGACCGTGAGATAACCCAGAGAGGAGAAAGAGGGACAGAAGATAGTCTGCTGCTGTCAGTGGCACTTCTGATCCAACTGTAGGGCATTTGGGTTTCATCCTAGACTCTTAAAAATAAAGGTTTTTTTATTGGTATTGATGGTTCCATGAAGAACCGAGAACATCCATGGAACCTTTCAAATGCAGAAAAGGTTCTTTAAAATGTTCAATGGTTCATTTAAGAACTGTTAACTGAAAGGTTCTTTGGGAAACCAAAACGATTCTTCTGTGACATCACTATTAAAACATTTATTGAGAATAATAAGACTCACTTTGAGGCGAATGTAGGAAACTCTGGAGCATGACATACAAGCTCACCAGGATCCTTCAGATCTGCGATGAGTTTGATAAATAGACATGATTGAGATCTGAACTTTCTCTTTGTCTTTCCCAGCAGATGAAGTGTTCTGCGAGATGGTCAAGTCGAACCGATTATGTGAGAAGAAGCTCTTCCGTCAGTTCTGCTGCCGGACGTGTTTGATGACGGCTGGATGACAGCAAGAGAAGAGGCGAATGGGCTGACCTCCTCTTTCTTTGGTTGTATTATCTAATGTACATTTTAAACTAGTTATACTGTGATTATTAAAGGAATAGTTCACAAAAAATGAAAATTTGCTGAAAAATATACTCATCCTCAGTCTATCCAAGATGAGTTTGTTTCTTCATCAGAACGGATTTGGAGATCACTTGCTCACCAGTGGATCCTCTGCAGTGAATGGGTGCCGTCAGAATGAGAGTCCATACAGCTGATAAAAACATCACAATAATCCACACCACTCCAGTCCATCAGTTAATGACTTGTAAAACGAAAAGAAACAAATCGATCATTAAAGCATTTTAACTTTAAAATGTCACTTTGAGCTAAAATATGAGTGCTCTATCCATAATATTGCTTTCTCCAATTAAAAAGTTGTCTTGTCTGAATAAGGAGAGAAATATGCACAGATCAAGCACAGTTTACAAGCAAAAACAGTCCAAAGTTATTATGGGCTTGTATTCTTCCCAGAAGTGACGATTTAAAGTTAAAACGTCTTAATGTATTTGTTTCTTACAAATATGTGGCTTTTAGTATCACAAGACATTAATTGGTGAACTGGTTGCCATTGTGATGTTTTTATGAGCTGTTTGGACTCTTATTCTGATGGCACCCATTCACTGCAGATAATCCATTGCTGAGCAAGTGATCAAATGCTACATTTCTCCAAATCTGTTCTGATGAAGAAAAAAAATCATCCACATCTTGTATTGCCTGTGGTTGCCTACATTTTCAGCAAATATTCATTTTTGGGTGAACTATTCCTTTAATGACCGAAATAATACTCCTCATTTCAAGAAAACCCTGTTAGGGTGCTATTTGATTTAAACAAGATATATTTTTAAGGTTGTCTGTTTTTTAAACATGCAGTACATGTATAAATTACTTCTTTTTTTATTCAAAGACATCACTCTGAATTATGATATAACTGTATATGAGAGAAGCGGTTATCATAACTGATCATGTGATTTCCAGTGAGCATGATTACGTTGGAGAATGCCAGATAAAGGTTGGAGTGAAACTGCAATGTTAAGAGAGACATTAAGTGAGAATTATTACACTGTACATTTTAAACTGTGCATCTAATGGTATTTTAAATATTTGAAACAGGAATAAGTCCATCAAAGCTCTGAAATATAAACCTTTCCTTGATGAAAAAGTGTGGCCAAGTCTCATTTTTTTCCTTCAGTGAGGATGCATGTGCCTGGTAGTCTGCGTTTAAGCTCTAATGATCATTTGTTTGTTTAGGTTTTCCAGTGTTTTTCCATGTTCTGATATCAGAGCTTATAAATATTTAGATTGGGCCTGACTATTTGCAATGCATCTTTGTGAACTGTCCGAGTCTGACCCACAGTGACCCGGTGATGCTTTGACTGCAACGTCCTGAAGGGCAATTGATGAACACACACACACACACACACACTGATCATTGCAGTGAAGGTTCACAGCTGCTTTTAATACCATCCGCACACAGACGAACCCGTGACACGTTACTCGTGATGTTACCAAACTCTACAAGCTTCAGTGAATCTCTTTAATGATCCTGAAGTCACTTTGTGTGAAAACACCACAGGACTGATAATAACCAGCATCATGCAGAACTGCGTGCATAACATAATGCCTTATTAATGAGCCCTGAATTATGATGATACTGTTTTGTTTGATCATTATTGTTCATTATCATTGAATTTTAACACTTTAGATAAGGGAACACCATTCACTCTTGACTAGTTGCTTAGTAGCATGCATATTGCCAGAATATCGGCTGTTTATTAGTTCTTATAAAGCACATATTGATGTCTTATTCTGGCCATCTTCTAGATCACTCCATATTCTAACTACTACAACAACTACCTTACTATCAATAAACAGCAAATTAGGAGTTAGAATATAGTATTTCCCAATCTAAAGTGTTACCCAGATATTATTTAAAGATGAAATGTGTGCATTTGATTGCTCTGATGATGTTTATAGTTCTTAGTTATGTCTTATGCATCAATTATCAACTTTGTCTAAGATGTTTCTCCACAAAAGAAATAAAAAGTGGACACAAATGAGTCAATTGTTGATGTATAAAAAGTGAAAAACACTCCGATCACAGCTACATATATATGCCTGATGTGTGTTTTTGATCTACTCAATGAGTTCAATGTGTTTTTGATCTATTGATCATTTAGAATGTTGCTTAGTCTCTCAGGTTCTTACAGAGGGTTTAGATTGAGAAATATGAGGGTTATGGTTATTGTTTGATGTTAACGTTAACAGATTTACCAGAAAATTACATTGCTCAGATGCAGTTATTTTTCATGTTTAACGATCTTTATCTCAGATGTTTCTCTTGAACTTCCTCAGAAGAAATCAAATGAATCTATTGTTGTCACGCAGTAAGAGTATAAAGCTGTAATGAATGTGGGCAGCAGTTCAGATTTTTCAGTTGTGGAAGAATTTGATCAGAAACAGTTGAGTCCTTCCTGATAATTTTGCCTTGTTATGATTGAAAATGTAAGCACCATTTGAGACAGTGTTGCGATCTCTGAATCCCTGGAGAATACATGTGAGATTACTGGGGTCTTTTGCACGGAGAAAGATCATTTTTAGTTTGATCGAACCCTAAAATGCAAATTCTGTTATCATGTGCTCAACCTTGTCATTATAAACCTGTGAGAAACAAAAGAGAAATTATATTAACCCTATATTATATTTAATATGAAGATTTAATTTCTAAGGCCTCCAAATTGTCAAAATGATCAAATGTTTGCTGTAAACCCTGTTGCACGCAATCTGCAAGCCTTCTGTCGTCTGACTGATACATTTCTAGCCAGTAAAAGATATATTTTAATTATATTTGTATACATCCACCCTCATGTTTTACATATCTTTTTTGCTGTGAAATCTTTACTGATTTATGAAGTAAACTAAGAATAACTTTTAGCAATATTTCAAGATGAATATGATCATCAGGCTTTTAAGGAACGCATTTGTTCATCTCTCAATCATTATCATATTTATTGCATTGCATACACTTTTTTAAAAGCTTTGATCATAAAACTAAGCATTTAAATATCATCTTACAAAGACATTATTGGTAGATATAGAGTGATGGCTGATATTTATATGTAGTTTATACTGTAAGAAAGATCTCACTGATTTACATTACAAGCATCAGGAGTCTGACCACCCTAAGGAAGGATAGTTGCCATATTTCTGAAGATTTGCAGTGTTGCTGATTATATGGTGTTTTTTGTAAATGTTAAAACAAAAAGTAGGCTATATACAGGCGTACTGCATACTCTACAAACTCCATCAGGGATGTTTCATTAACATTTTTTTTCTTCTGTGACATTAGTGTCAACGGTTTTCTTTTCATTAGACCTATAGGTCACATTAAAATCTTCCATCGGTTATTTTTTTGCTATACTTCATCTGATGATATACAGACTTTCATACTGAAAACATCTGCTGAACTTTTATAAAACTAAAACAACAATAATATGAACAACAGAAAAAACTAAACAATACCAGCACCCCTGAAAAAAAAAACAATAGAAACCATTACAGAAATTCTAATGGTTTCCATTACAAAACCATTACAAACCATCAGCAATTAACCATTAAAACCATTACCAAATGGTTTCCATTACGTAGTGTGTTTTTGGGCATATTCCATTAGGATTTATTGGTTTGTATAGGTTTCCATTACAAATCTGTATTGGTCACGATTTGCCCATAATGGTTTCCATCACAGTTTTGTAATGGGTTCTGATGGTTCCATTACAAGTTTGTATTGGTCTTTATTTGCACATTTAATGGTTTTCCATCACAGTTTTGTATTGGTTCTGATGGTTCCCATTACAAGTTTCTATTGGTTTTTATTTGGCACATATTTAATGGTTTCCGTTGCAGTTTTTTATTGGTTCTGATTTGAATGTTAACCTGATAACTGGTAATTAGGCCATTGATTAATTAAATAATTTAAATTATTAATACAACTATACACAGGTTTTGTCAAGAATATCATTTTTATTTATTTAAACTGAATACCAACCTTTCAATAGCAAACAGTTCAGGTTGTTTTGCAAAGAATTAAGAATATGTACCTAAAATCAAAATTATTCACAGAATACTCAACATAGCTGGAATTAACACAAAACCTTGACATTAAATTTTTTTTAAAATTATTGTTATTCATTAATGCATTATAGAAATACAGGAACTATGAACTGCATTTGTGGCTTCATTGTAGCTGTCTTAGACCTGCAAAAGAGAAGGAAAATTTGTTAGGACAATGTACCACTTAAACCACATTACCAGTATGTGAGATTATCCATACATATATTTATATGGCAATCTCAAAAAAGTTGCAAAAAAACTTAGTTGTTGACAAAACATCATCATGATTAAATTCGTCCAACACTTTGGGGGGCACTTTGAGCAGATTCAAATTCTTGACAGATATTAACTTTTGTCCATTACACATTTTATGTTTATAAAATGTGTAATGGACACATTTTTTAAAGCAGATAATTTTTAATTTATCTTATGCACTGCTTTAATAGATGCATATTGTCATGAATTATTGTCCGCTGTGTTGAATATCTCAATGGTTTAGGTGTAGTTCAGTGTTGTTTGTTGTTATGAGTGAGTGAATAAATGTGTCCCTGCAGCACAAAAGCAGTTTTAAGTTGCTGGGGTTTATTTATAGCAATAGACAACAAAACATTGTATGGGACGAAATTATCGATTTTTCTTTCATGCCAAAAATCATTAGGATTTTAAGTAAAGATCATGTTCCATGAATATATTTTGTAAATTTCCTACCATAAATGTATCAAAACTTAATTTTTGATTAATAAAATGCTTTGCTTTGGACTTTAAATAGTTTTCGCAATATTTAGATATTCTTTTGCACCCTCAGATTCCAGATTTTCAAATGGTCGTATCTCAGACAAATATTGTCCTCCTAACAAACCATACATTAATGGAAAATTAATTCTTAATATTATTGATATAAAAATCTAAATTTAAAAAAAAAATACCCGTATAACTGGTTTTGTGGTCCAGGGTCACAAATAGTCTTGAATAATTACATTGTCTACTTTTTATGGTACATAGTCTCTATTCACTTCAAATCATATAAGAGGTTGTAGTAATTACATTCAGATATGGATATGTAAATACTTACCACTGACAGTTTTATCTGGTTTATGTCACTGATCTTCTCAGCCAGGTATTTCCGTACCCTTAGGAAGCGCTTATTTCCTCTGAGGTGTGGCCTCTTTTCTTCAGCTTCTGAGACAGACACTCTTGTTTCAAACACACACACACACACACACACACACATATAAACAAATTGAAATTCAAGAACTGATGGACTAATCTCAGACTTTAAATCTGACCACTCTCAAGTGGAAATTAATTAGCATGTGTGACCTGTGCTGGCAAAATAAGTCACAATGAGCAATTTTTATTTATTATTATTATTATTCTCATTAATAATCCTTCAAAATGATGTATAATTTGTTGAAATCTGACAAAACTGAGCAGGTGAGCTACACCAGTTTGAAGTTGAAAGAGTTGGCAAACTCAACCTTCACAAAAATCAAGCATGGGTCACATTTATCAGGTTATCGACTATACAGTATATGAATATAATTGCCTGTGCAGTTCTTTTCTTAATAATAATTCACTTTTTATTTTACATCTGAACAAAAGCATTCAAGTAAAAAAAAAAAACAAATAATCCATTGTAAAATCCCTTTATTGTGTTCATTACAATAAAGTAATTATTAAAACCATAAAAGCAGTTCAATAAAGATCAGTGATTGACTGTCATGTCTGTGTATGTTTATCAGGATTTATATAATTGTGTATATATATCCTGATAAACATTTGAATGTCGGATTGAAATGAACGCTGTTTTTGTTAGTTAATTGTTAGTATAAGTGTTAATTGTTAGTATAAGTGCAGCTAATAATAATAATAATAATAATAAAAAATTAATTAATTAGTATGTTTTTGTGTTTTGCTTTGGTACTGAAATTTGGGGTACCGTGACAACACTAATAGTTGGTAAAACTGAAGACATTGATTAATGTGTTCAGGTGCAATGCAGGTTGGAGCAAAACTCTGCATGGTAAAGTGGACCTTAAGAGACAATGAGAGATCTCCTGTAATATATTCTGAACATGACACTTCAAAAGAGGCAGGATGACTTCTAGATTAATGACTTACAACACTGGTGTCCAGTCCTGGGCTGGAGGACCAATGTTCTGCAGAGTTTCTGGTGATCCTTGATCAGCTGCCCAGATCTGCTTAACTGGGGTTGGAGCTAAACTCTGACAAAAGAGAAGACAACCAATATTATGATGTTAAAAAGTTAAAAAAAATTTGATTCAGAAATATGCACAATGTCTGAAAATGCACAGAGATGAGAATAAAGCTATGTGTTTTAATAAGAACTTTCAACCCACTGAAAAATAAGAAGCAATATTACAGTAAAAGTCACCAGATGCATTTTTATTTATTCTTATTAATATTGTTTAAATATGTTACAGTTACCTTGTGGTTTATCAATGAAATAGAAAAGATCTATCAGTGATGAATGGCATCATACATGAATCATATGTAATGATATTTAATAAGAGGTCTAACACTGTGTCTACACTGGACGGCACAACAAAATACAACAGAGCCTATTAGAATCAGTAATGCTCTCTACACTGGATGTGGCATGGCACAACACAACAAATCACAGACGGTAAACTGATGCCTGTTTCTATTTATGATGTACTGACAAAGTTCAAATGATTTTCAAGTCACTTTGGTGCGTCCAGTGTAGACACGGTGTGAGAGTGTGTAGCTTGGAGTTAGAGAATTGGAATCTACTTCATTGTGCATTGCATTCTGGGTATACAATACAAATCACCAAAGGAAAAAATTTACTATTTACATTAATATTTGTAAGAGCTTCTTGCACTTTATTAGAATGGACTAATATTTGAAGGATTATGTGACACTGGAGACTGGAGTAATGATGCTGAAAATTCAGCTTTTGATCACTTTTTAAAACATACTGAAATAGAAAATAGTTATAAAATGGTAATTTCACAATATTACTATTTTACTGTATTTTAATCAAATAAATGCAGCCAGTGGTGAGCATAAAAATATTTATTTTTACAAATCTGACCCTTACATTTTTGAATGGTAGTGTATGTTTGAGGAATTACTTACTTTTCATGGTTCATAATGTCTAAAAATGTTCTTCGACAGGAGATATGACTCTAGAGCACAGCCATCAGCATGGAAGAACCTAGGAACATAAGCATACTGTCACAGAGACAACAATATTCATTATACAATGACAGGTTTATTATAAATAAACTATAGCAGAGGTGAAATGCAGAAAAGAAAAATAATAATTGACAGAATATATACAAAAAAAAGACTTAAACATTTTAGTTTTACTAATTTAGTAATGCTCCTACAGCGTGGACATCAAAATAACTAACAAGCAAACAAACACACACACAACAATATATTATATATATATATATATATATATTCATGTGTGTGTGTGTGTGTGTGTGTTTCTGTGTGTCTCTCTGTGTGTGTGTGTGTGTGTGTGTCTGTGTTTTCATTATCTCCCTTCAGAAAATTTTAAAATCAGGAACATCTCCTGTGTCATAGAGGTTTTTTTTTTTTCTGGCACTTTTCTGAAATAACAGAATAAGTGGTATTTATGTGTTTACTATGAAAGATCAAAACCTGAAGGTTTCAGCCCATTGTAAGTGATGTAACGTTAACTGTACAGTGCATACTTTTAGGTTAAATTAATTAGCTTACTTCCAGAGATATATATATATATAGAGAGAGAGAGAGAGAGAGAGAGAGAGAGAGAGCGCTCATCTACACACAAGATGACATTAAAAGCCCAAACTTAATAAATAAGAGCTCAAGTTTATCGTTACCCTCTTGTAGTTAGCCTTACAGTGGAGATGCTAACGGACTTTTTCTGACGACACTAAACCATTTCTATAAAGTAAAATATTAAACGGAAGCGTATCATTTACATTAAATAAAGTGTCAGAAACACTTTAATGTACTATTTGTGTAATTATATAGACGAAACTTACCTAAAAAACAATAGTGAAAACCACATTGAGAGTCAGCGTTCAGCTGCTTGACGGTTGGCTGCCGCCTCGTTTCCATGGTGACGTCCTCCGCTCCAGTTCAGCGCGCAGCGCCCATTACAGCACGGTAGAAGTCACGCAGAATTTCACTGTTATTTCAACATTTATTTTGGCCTAAATTTGGACCAAATCAGATGGACCAAACAAAACCTAATATTAAACATAGATTTTGGGGCTATATTTGAACCAAATCAGACAGACAAAACAAAGACCATTGCTGAGTTTAGGGCAAAATTTGGACCAAATCCGACGAAACAAGCAAAAACCAACTTTCAACGTCAATTTTTGATCTAAAAGAAGGCCATGACGGGCCGAGATTTAGCAAAAAAAAAAAAAAAAAAAAAACGATGTCCGAATGACGTCTGGTGCTGGGGTGGGTACCAGCAGAGAGTTTCCAAAGGGTGTTCTATTGGTCCTTAACGGTATCCAATAGACAATACATGCCACAAATAGTGAGAAAGCAAAATTACAAATAGAGACCCATAAGGACCATTACAATGTCCATTAAAAACCAACAGAAAGTCCCATTAGGAAACCATTAAAAACCATTACAAATTCTGTAATGGTTTCTATTGTTTGTGTGTTCATTTATTTTATTGTATTTTTTTTTTTCAGCAGTCTAGCCTACCCACTAAGACCATTACAGTTTTCCACAAAGAAACCACTTAATTTATTTGGAGTCTAATGATTTCTACTGGTGTCCAGTAGATACCACCAGAAGTTTCCAAAGGTGTTCTGTTGGTCCTAATGGTATCCAATAGACAATACATGCCACCAATAGAAGAAAGCAAATTACCAATAGAGACCAACAGAGACCATTACAGTGTCCATTAAAACCATTAGAATTCCCATTAGAACCATTAAAACCATTACAAATTCTGTAATGGTTTCTATTGTTTTTTTCAGCAGGCAGGACTGTGCTGCACTCTGGTGCACTCTTGAGGGATCGTTGGAGTTGTTTGTTTTTGTTTTAGGCCTACCGTTGTGTTCATTTTGTACTTCTCTCTATTTTCCCACTTCTGTTGTTTTCCTCCTCCAATGAATAAAATATAAATGCCTGGTTTCACAGACAGGGCTTAGACTAAGCCAGGATTAGGCCATAGTTCAATTAGGACATTTAACTAATTTTTATAAATCTGCCTTAGAAAAAAATACATTACAGGTGTGCATCTTGAGACAAAACAAAAGCACTGATTAAGATATATGATATAAAGATATACATTTAAAAAGCAGAAGTCCGAATTGTGCGATACAAACTGATGAGAGAAAAAAAATCTGAAGATAAAAACACCCAATTACATTTTTAATAAATGTATTTATTTATTAAGTTAAATTAAATTATGTTTTACCAATAAACAGGCTTCAGTCATTTCAAGTTCAGTATTTTTTAAATTGTGTAACAAATTTAACTAACTAAATGCATAATAACCATAAATAGTTACTGCAGTCTTGAGAGAAAGTTCAAGATAAAATGTTAAGATTTTATGAAAGGCTAAAATTATAAACTGAATATTTCTTACGTTTAGATTTTTTAAAATAATTTTATTTATAAAGCAAATAACATCGACCGAGGTAGATATGTCCAGTATTGTGAAAATCTGGATTTTCAGGGATAGTTTTTTTTTTTTTTTTTTTTTTAGTCTGTTTAAACCTTTGGATTAGCAACCAAAGTTGGTAATGAATAGGCTAAACCTTACAATATAATAAATATATTTTATTAATTATATATCATATACTATATTATAATTTGAACTTAACTAGTATTTGCCATTTCTTTTTTCTAAATGCATATCTGCTGAAAGTTTAGTTTCACTGTTACACTTTACACCTTATTTTATACTTTTCTCTCCTTTATGTAACTGTGCACTACTGACGCCACGCGCATTTCTCCTCCAGTCCGCCTGGTGCCGCTGCAGTTTTCTTGTAAACGTGGCGTTTGTCCCGGGAAGAACAAAACAGACGCTTCCGTTTTGCGGCTGCGTGTGTGCGAATGTTAGTCGTTCGTATTCGTAATAAACTTTTGATCGAACTCATTTCTCGCTGCTCAGACTCATTCCTCACAGGTCGTTCCTCTCAGCGGAAGACATGGTGAAGCTGACGGCGGAGTTAATCGAGCAGGCGGCGCAGTACACCAACCCTGTTCGGGACAGAGAGCTCGACCTGCGCGGTGAGGCCAGCCTTCATATGCGCATCACTGCTTTATGTGCGTTACTGTACGAATAACTCCAGATGATGTGTTTGTAGGCTATAAGATCCCTGTGCTGGAGAATCTGGGCGCCACACTCGATCAGTTTGATACAATTGATCTGTCCGATAATGAGATCAGAAAACTGGATGGGTTTCCGCTACTGAAGAGACTCAAAACACTGCTGCTGAACACCAACCGCATCTGGTGAGGGAACCAGACTCATCTTTATTACCTTGACACATCTTATACAATGTTTATCGTCATATGTGACCCTGGACCACAAAACCAGTAAAAAAAAATTATTAAACTTAGATTTATGTTACATCATAAATAAGCTTTCCATGGATGTATGGTTTGTTAGGATAGGACAATATTTGGCCGAGATACAACTATTGAAAATCTGGAATCTGAGAGTGCAAAAAAATCTAAACATTGGAGAAATCGCCTTTAAAGTTGCCCAAATGAAATCCTTAGCAATGCATAATACTAATCAAAAATGAAGTTTTGATATATTTACAGTAGGAGGTTTACAAAATATCTTCATGGAACATGATCTTTACTTAATATCCTAATGATTTTTGGCATAAAAGAAAAGTTGATAAATTTGAGCCATACAGTGTATTTTTGGCTGTTGCTCTACCTGTGCTACTTAAGACTGGTTTTGTGCTCCAGGGTCCCATCTGGACACGACACTGTTTATCGTCACATCATAGCATGCTGCTCAGTGCCGTTTTTTGCAAACACGCATTAATGTTATTCCTCTGTTGCACGTCTTATGAAACTGTTAAAAAAGCTTAAAGGTTATGGTTTTGACTGTGTTTGTCTCACTTGTTGCAGTCGATTCGGAGAGAACCTTGAGCAGGCCTTACCAAACCTGAAAGAGCTCATTCTCACAAGCAACAACATTCAAGAACTGGTGAGTCCAGCCATAGATCTGCATTCATGCACAATGATCAACCAGTCGTTGAGCTTTATTGAAGTGTGATGGAGTGGTTGTTTCTGGTTCTCAACAGGGTGATTTGGATCCTCTTGCGACTGTGAAATCACTGACCCTCCTCAGGTACCTGCTGAATAAACAGCTGCCTTACACATTGTATTTAATGTTTTCACTTGAGATAAAATGAGCTGTTTTTCTGTTCTGTAGTCTCCTCAGGAATCCAGTTACCAACAAGAAACATTACAGATTATATGTCATCAATAAAATTCCACAGATCCGAGTTCTGGACTTCCAGAAGGTCAAAATGAAGGTGTGATTGAATGTTTTGTTTTTGTTTGAAACTACGCTACCATTCAAAAGATTTTTCAAAAGAAATGAATCCTTTTTATTCAGCACGGATGCATTAAATTGATCAAAAAAGATACAAAAATACTGTTCTTTTGAACTTATTCGTCTCTATTCATTCAGAATCCTAACAAAAAAATAACTCTTTTAAACATGGTTAATAATAAGAAATGTTATTTGTGCAGCAAATCAGCTAATAAGCATAATATCTAAAGGATCCATGACACTGAAGACTGGAGTAATAATGCTAAAAATTCAGCTTTGCATCACAGGAATAAATTCAATTTTTATGATATATTAACATAGGAAATAGTTATATGAAATTGTAATAATATTTCTCAATATTACTGTATTTTGATCAAATAAATGCAGCCTTGGTGAGCAGAAGAGACTTTTGAATGGCAGTCTGCATCATGCTTTAAATGAACAACATGTCATGGGGACAAAATAAATAGTTGATGAGCAGTTCATGTTTGTTTTGTTCTCATGTAGGACTGTTTATTTTAAAAGGAGATTATTTCTGCTAAAAGGTCTAATACTTATCTATTTAGAATAAATAATTGAGAGCATTTGTTGGTCAGTATCGGTGAAGGAGATATTAATCATGTTAAATATTGTATGATGCAAATACATTTTACTTTACACTTCTGCAATGTGGCTTAAATATTGGTGTGGTTATTTACTAATATTTTTTTATACTGAATTTGTTGCTTAACAATTGGCAAAACAGACTATTTGATAATGCATACTGCTTCCTTTGGACAGATTATTTCTGGAAGATTCATCTCTTAACATTTGGTTTTCTTCTTATTTATCACTGTAGTGTCACTCTGGGCCCTGTTCTTCATACTGTGCACATTACATCTGATGTTATAGTGGTAATTTGTTTTTTAAATGCACATGTGGACTGAATTGAGATCATTCAGTAGTGCACGTATGAAGAACGGGGTCGTGGTCTGTTCTGAACGTCTGCTTTAACTCTCTGATGTATCACTGTAGGAACGGCAGGAGGCTGAAAAAATGTTCAAAGGCAAACGAGGTGCTCAGCTTGCAAAGGATATTGCCAAGCAAACCAAAACGTAAGATGAAACTCCTTGATCAAGCACAGCTCTCCCGAATCACTGGACTGTGGAAGTTCTGAACCCGACAGCTCAGAGAATGAAAGCTGACTCTGAATTGGCTGTTAAAACCTAAATGTCCATGTCAAACTTCAACAGTGTTTCTCAGGGGAGCTGGCTCAAGGCTTTTCTGTCTCGTATCAGTTTATTCACATTGATAAGATACTCCAGATACTACACTCTGATTGTGGGAACAGCGGTTGAAGGGCTGCAGAGGCGTGTCAACGCGGTTACATTGTCTGAACACCAAATGTCTTCTCTTGCTCTCAGGTTTACTCCAGGAGCAGCACTTCAGACTGAGAAGAAAACCGGGCCATCGCCTGCAGATGTTGAAGCCATCAAGGTATGGAAGAACTAAATTAACACACCTATATATATATATATATGTGTGTATATGTGTGTGTGTGTTTATATATTTATTTATTTTTAGGGGTGTAAATGCGAGGATTTGTCATGATACAATATGATCTATTGATTCTCATACCCAGCGAAGTATTGATATTATGTACCTATTTTAAACAATCATTTACATTTTTATTAACTCACAAATGCAACCAAAATTTATAACTTGAACATTTATCTGAAATTTTCACATCCTGTTACCTCAGTTGGGACATTCACAACCAAAAACAGGCCTACACCATTTTTTTTATTTTTTAAGAAAAATAAATAATTGAATAAAAATAATCAATGTTACACATAAGGTCAATTATCTTATGACATGACAACAGATGAAATCTTTCAGGCTTCTGTGTTAAAATGTGTAACTAGCGTAAAAACTAGCGTAAATCCTTATTAGGAAAAAACAAGGACGAGGTACTCCAGTTGTACAAAAAAATGTCAATGTTGAAGAATGAATATCTAAAAAGTCACAAAAATAAAGCTGTTTAAATCATTGGCGGTAATGCATGTGTAAATTAAGGTATCGATATTTTACGCATGGCATCGGTATAATATACATACATTCATACATATATAAACACTCAAGATGTTCCACTTTAAATATATATTTTTGGAATATATCTATATTCTATAGTATAAAAATCCTGTGTGTGTGTTCATGCATATATGTTCTACACATACATTAGGATTTTTAAATTATAGAATATAATATATAATCTGTTATATACTAAAGTATATTCTATAATGTTAATATAATGTATAATATATGTGAGTATTTTTTAGATATTTTGTCGCATGATCCTTCAGAAATCATTTTGATTTGCTGCTCAAGAAACATTTCGGATTATTATCGGTGTTCAAAATAATTTTGTGGAAACCTGATACATTTTTATTCAGGATGTTTTAATGTGTAGAGGATTTGAAAGAACAGCATTTATTTAAAAATGGAGATCGTTTGTAACATTATAAATGTCTTTACTGTCACTTTCGATCTGTTTAATGCATGCTTGCTGAATAAAAGTACTCAAATGTCAGAGTATTGTGTAATTCATATAGGTTGTTGATGTGCTGATATAATATGGTGTCACTTGTGTTGTTTGCGTGTAGAATGCTATTGCTAATGCCACATCACTGGCTGAAGTTGAGCGGTTGAAGGGACTTCTGCAGTCCGGACAGATCCCGGGACGAGAGCTGAGAGCAGGTATTACTTTTAATATGCACTTGTAAATAAACATATTATTCAGTAATCACAAATGATGGGAAAAGTGATGGAAGTTCATTAGTGGGAACCTTGTGTGTAGCTCAGTTTAGCTGAACGCTGATGCAGTGAACTACTTGCAAATAAAATGTTTAGCTCACTTGAGTCTCAGACTGAGGCTTTTCTGAAAAGTAAACTCAAACACCTCACCTTTAAGTGACAACTCACTTTTTTGAGATCAAAATAGGTCACCTATGAGATTTGCTTGGATACAGTGAGAAAGTGTTTTATGAGGGGGCTGCTTGTGATCTTACAAGGGTAAATAAAGAAAATTGGAAAAAAAAATAGTATAGTATTTTCTTTACTCTTTACTTCAAAAACTGTCTAAAAGAGGTAATATTTCATTTATTTGAGGACTGAGATAGGTCAGAATTGCCATCTAATCAGAAAATTGTCTTATAGCCTGCATAGCACTTCATCTTTTATAATATGGGATTGTTTTTACAGTTACAATTACAGTTTTGGACATATATAATAACAAATATTTTTGAAAATACTTTAGAGTGGAGCTGTGTGGAGCAATGTTGAAGCAATTGTTCAATCAAACAACATTTTAGCAAGCAATGGCACATATTTGGTTTCCTTATGAGTAAACCTGATTAAGCTTCTCACATGTCTTTTGTTTGCCTTTTTCAGGAGCGTCTGACATGGTGGAGGAAGAGGAGGAGGTCCAGGAGGAGATGCAGGAGTCTGTGCCCATGTATGTGGACATGCAGGGAGCCGAGGGAGAAAACCCAGACAATGATGATATGCAGGAAGACGTGCATATGAATGGATCATAGATCTGTTCACTCGTTGTTAATGTTTCAGATCCATTCATGCTTTTTGACGCTGTGTTTGACAGCACTTGTTTCAATAAGTGTTGTTGTTGTTTTGTAAATTAAAGTACATTAAACATTAGTTTTGTTTTTTTACTTGATGTGATTTTTTTTTTCCCCCTCTCTCTTTATGTATATCTGAACGTGGTCAAGAATTTTTTCAGTTTATTCGCTTTTTCCTTATATTTTGTGAAGCAAAACTTGTGACCACTGTCAAAGACTAGAAATTAAAATATCTTCATTCATGATGATTATTCACAGTGTGTTCAGTGTTCTCACTCAAGTTCTAAATGCATGGCACATTTCTTGACTAATTATTTCCACATGTTTTGTAACGGTTAGGAAATCAAAGATATGATATAGGACTTAATTAATTAAAAAGGCTTTTACAATTAATTGAAAGGCTTTTACATATCTTCTTTTATGAATACCTTATTTAAAATTTATTATATTTACATTTTTTAAAATGTCTAAAATATATTTAGTTTTAATCAAATTGTTTTTTTTTTAGTACTGTATAGTTACATTATTCGTTTATTTTACAATGAATTTTTTTTACACACACTCATAGTACTGTAGTGTTAAATTTATTTTTGTTTACATATTTTACTATTTTTAACCACTCTTAAACCATATCTTTCTTTTTCTAACAGTTTTTTTTTTTTGTAAGTTTCCTAGCCTTCCTTTATGCTTGTTAAAGTTTTAGATTTAGCTTTATGAGTACCTCTAAAACTTTTAAATCTACAGTTACTTGGACTCACCCTTAAACACACTTTGAGTCCAAAATATGTGCTGTGTTCTCTATTTCAACATTTGGACTGGTAAGTCGAAGAGTACCCTGTTTTTCCATAGACAAAGTACACGTCTGTGTTTTTCTGCTTTGATCTGATTAGTCCCAGCCGGGCTTCCGTAAAGCAGCAGCTCGCGCCTCCACGTCATCTTAAAGCTGATTGGCCGTGTTGTGAATACGGAAGTGACTCAGTGTTTGTGTGAATCAGGGTAGCTTGAGTGGATCTAAACGGAACAAAAATGCGCTAATTGTTGTATATTCTCATAATAACATTAAAAAAAACACATCTTAAAGGCGTTTTAGTATGGAGGCGCAAGATGGTGCGCGAGTCCTAAATGAAGACGGCCCTCCTCAGAACCAGGATCTGAGTTTTCTGCTGCAATCTGGTATGTAAACACGAGTTTACTGAGCTGTCAGCATTCATCAGAACTAGCATCTCTGTTAATGATATCTACTCTGTGACTGTGGCTTATTAAAGCACAAAAGGAACTCTGATCTGATATTTTAGAGCGCAGTAATGCGGGTTTGATCAGGAAATGACTAGAACACAGAGAACGCTTTATAGGTCAATACGGTTAGTTTCACTGTATGGGTTACAGTTTGGGAGTCCATAAGATACTGTAGTCTTACATCTTTAACAAGCCATTATCAAACATTAAAAAACAATAAATACATAAAAAAATTATCATCACTCCATTTTATTAAAAAGTGCAATTCTAAAATACTTTGGATATTTTGGGTGATGCAATGTTATTCTGGCATTTTAGGAGATTTAGGGATTTTAAAATAATCCTTAAATTGTATTCTTTTAATTTTAAAACATTATTAGCATATTAAAAACATACACATAGCACATATTCAATAAAGTGTATATTTTATATAAAATTATGTAAGTTCCTTGACACTAGAAATCTTTTTAATGGTATTTATAAAAGTTGTTAAACATACAGTGTAATGAGAAATACATCAAAGATAAATAAGTAGATTCTTTTTATCTGTTTATTATTATTTTTTTAAAATCCTTTTTAATATATTTTGTTCATAATTTTTTGTTTATTGTTTTATTATTTGATTATTCAGCCAACTGATTTTGAACTTTTGTAGTTTTTCACTGCTAAATGGGTTTTATATATATATATATATATATATATATATATATATATATATATATATATATATATATATATATTATATATATATATATATATAAAAAGCTTCATTACGTTTTTGACTTATGGAATGCTTCATAACGTCTTATAATATTAATGTTACTATAATCGTTTATAATACAGTAATATAAAATTTTAAATTTTTAGTGCTGACAGATGATTAATTTGGTTTAATCGCATCCAAAATAAAAGCTTTTGTTTACATAATATATATATATATATATATATATACATACATACATACAGCATATATTTTGAAAATATTTACATGTATACATTTATATTCATATAATTTATATCATGTATAAACGTATCATATTTTTCATAAATATACACATGAATGTGTATGTATTGACATATACATAATAATCACACATTATTTAAACAAAAACTTTTATTTTGGATGCAATTAATTATTTGACAACACTAATCATTTTCATGATATTTTCGACTGTTTGAATGTTGCATCATGTAATATTTATGCTATTCATCAAATTTGTTACTGTTACAGTTACCGACAATAATCAATTGTATTGCAGTCTTTTTATCATGCTTTCATAAAGTGCATATAGTCTTTGCAGTGCCTGGATTGTGAAAGTGTGATCTTTTTTGTCACCAGTGACATCTTTCCTGTCTGAGTATGGCTGGTATGCGGCATTCACGTGTGTGGGAGTGTATATGCTCCTTCAGCATCTCCGCAAGAACAGATCCACAGACAGCCAGAGCTCGCCCGTTTCCACCAGCAGCCAAGGTCAGAACCCACAGTGACTGCTGTCTGCAGATTTAGGTGTTAGAGTTGTGTGTGTGTGTGTGTGTGATAGCAGAGGTGTGTGTGTCCCGTCTGCAGACCCGGACTCCGTGGTGAGGCGTCAGGCGGCTCTGGAGGTGTCCCGCAGGAGAATGCAGGAGGAGCAGGACGCCCGAGCGGCAGAGTTCAGAGACAGGCAGCAGAGGGTGAGTGTCATGCTGCATGCGGCGGCCGTTTGTCTTCGTGTACTCATGCTGCTTTCTCTGACCTGTTTAGCTGGAGGAGGACAAGAGAAGACAGAAAATCGAGATGTGGGAAAGCATGAAGGAGGGAAAGAGTTACAAGGGAAAGGCACAAGTTGCACAAGTAAGTCTCCTGTGACTAATATCTCCAGGCCTCAGGAGTCAGGTCCTGCGTTTACATATCAATTCTCTCATTTCCAGCAGAGCACAGAAGAAGCCACTTCCTCCAGCTCACTGAGACCAAAGACAGACAAAAAGCCCCTCCGCAACAGTGGTACGCAAAAGTGTTACATTTTCTCTTGTGATAATGCAAATGGTTAACTATGTTAAAATCTGTATTTCTATAATTATACAAAATTAATTACATGAAATACAGTACAAATATACAGTAGGCAACATTTGAAGTGGATCAAAAAAGTTCATCAAAGTTGTCCGAAATTATGATTTCATTTATTAAAGGAAAAAAGCTTTCCAAACATACCTTGTCCTATGTGTAAAATGAATTGCCTCCTCCTGTTAAATCATGAAAGAACTGTGATTAACCGCATTATTTTAGAAAGCTGAGTTAAATTTCACTAGCCACAACCAGGTCTGATTACTCCCAGACCTGATGAATCAAGAAATCCCTTAAATAGACCCTGTAGGACAAAATGAAGCATGCTTAAACAGCAACACATCATGCCACGATCTAAAGAAATTCAAGAACAGATGAGAAACAAAATAGTTGACATGTATCAGCCTGGAAAGGGTTATAAAGCAGTTTCTAAGGTTTTGGGACTCCAGTGAACCACGGTCAGAGCCATTATCCACAAATGGAGAAAACTTGGAACAGTGGTGAACCTTCCCAGGAGTGGCCGGCCTACCAAAATTATTCCAAGAGCACAACGATGACTCATCCAGGAGGTCATAAAAGAACCCAGAACAACATCTAAAGAACTGCAGGCCTCACTTGACTCAATTAAAGTCAGTGTTCATGATTCAACAATAAGAAAGAGACTGGGCGAAAACGGCATCCATTCAAAACAATGGCTCATCTCACATTTGCCAAAAAAATATCTTGATTATCCCCAAGATTTTTGGGAAAATGTTCTTTGGACTG